>NC_037330.1:54038973-54342114 GCF_002263795.3 Bos taurus
TTCAGTCTGATTTTTCTATCCATTATTGATTGTAGGATATTAAAATCTCCTGCTATTATTTGTGAATGTCTTCTTTCCTCTTTTCAATTTCAATCTCTGTGTACTTAGACCTAAAGTAAGATTTTTATAGATAGCATATAGTTGGACCACTTCTAAAATTTAATCCATTCTGCCAATCTACTGGTTTGATTGGAGAATTAATGCATTTACAGTTGACAGGGAAGCGATTAATCAATTTGCATTTAAAGAAATTATTCATAAGATAGAACTTTTCATTACTATTTTGTTATTTCTTTTTCACTTTTTTGTCCTTCATTTGTTTTATTTATGCCTTCTTTTATGGTTAGTTCTTTTTGTAGTAGACATATGTAGACATAGTTTGATTCCCTTCACCTTCCTTTTGCATATATTCTAAAGATATTTTCTTTGTGATAGCCATGGAATTACATATCATACTTTTATGTTATAAAATCAATTTTAAATGGATAAAAACTTGACTTCAAATGCATACAAAAATCCTACTAAATTATTTCTCTGTCTCCCCTGCCACTTTATGTTCTTGATAAAATAAAATTACATCTTTAAATATTGTCTATTATACAGAGTGAAGTAAGCCAGAAGGAAAAACATCAATACAGTATACTAACGCATATATATGGAATTTAGAAAGGTGGTAACAATAACCCGGTGTACGAGACAGCAAAAGAGACACTGATGTATAGAACAGTCTTATGGACTCTGTGGGAAAGGGAGAGGGTGGGAAGATTTGGGAGAATGACATTGAAACATGTAAAATATCATGTAAGAAACGAGTTGCCAGTCCAGGTTCGATGCACGATACTGGATGCTTGGGGCTGGTGCACTGGGATGACCCAGAGGGATGGTATGGGGAGGGAGGAGGGCGGAGGGTTCAGGATGGGGAACACATGTATACCTGTGGCGGATTCATTTTGATATTTGGCAAAACTAATACAATTATGTAAAGTTTAAAAATAAAATAAAATTAAAAAAAATAAATATTGTCCATTCATTAACATAGATTTATAATTTTTATGTATTTGTTTTCTAAATACTGTAGAAAATAAAAGGTGGAGTTATAACCCAAAATTACAATAATACCAGTTTTTATGTTTACTTATAATCCTTTGCCAGACATCTTTATATCTTCATATGCATTCCAGTTACTGTCTAATATTTTTTATTTAAACCTGCAGGACTCACATTATAATTTCTTGTAAAGCAGGTCCAATAGTAACGAAGCTCTCAGCTTTTGTTTTCTGGAAATGCCTTAATTTCTACCTCGTTTTTGAAGGAGAATTGTATTAGAATTCTTATCTGACAAGGACTTTCCCCCCCCTCAACTTTCAATACTTTAAATGTATCATTCCACTGCCTTCTGGCCTCCAAGGTTTTTGCTGAGAAAGTTGGTTGATTGTCCTATTAGATGTGATGTGTAGCTTCTTTCTTGGTTTCAAGATTCTCTTTTTGCCTTTTGACAGTTGACTATGTCTCAGCTTGAGTCTCAATGGATTTATGGTTTTTTGAGTTGAGATTTGTAGACTCATGGCTTTCATCACACTGACATTTTTTTTTTTCCTGCCTTTGTTTTCTCAAATAATCTCTTTGCCTTTCCTCTTGCCTTCTTCTTCACTGACTTCCATAATGTAAATATTGGTACCCCACAAGTCTCTTAAAAATTATTTCTTCCTTCTGTTCCTGAATCTTGATAATTTCAAATGTTTTATCTTCAAGTTTGTTGATTCTTTCTTCTGCCTGCTGAAGGCTGATTCTCTCTAGAAAATTTCTAAATTCAGTTATTTTCTGGCCTCAGAATTTTTGTTTAGTTACTTTTTATAATTTCTATTTTTGTTGCTCTACTGATTTTGCTCACATATTGCTTATTTGATTTTCTTTAGTTTTTTCCCTTAATTTTTAGGGTAATTAGAAAATAATTTTAAAGTCTTTGCCTAGAACATCTAGTGTATAAGTTTCTCCAGGGATGTTTTTTGCCATTTATTTCATTCCTTTGATAGGCCATGATTTCCTATTTCTTTGTATGCCTTATGATTTTTGTTGTTATTGAAAATTGGGCATTTATAAAACTATCCAACTTTCCCATTGTATTAATTCTGGCTTGTGCCAAGGAAGTCTTTTACTGAACTTGCCCTTGGTTTTGAGACTTGGGAATTATCTAAGGAAAAATTTTAGTCATTTTAGGTCATTTCTGGGCATCCATATTCCTTGGACCTGTGTATGGCTTTTTCAATTCTTTCATGGATGTGCTGCTTTAAGTGTGTTAATTTTTAAAGTGTCTTTTTGGATCTTTAGATGTTCTGCTGTTTGTCTCCATTCTGAAAAGGAAATATTCTATTTCTCCTCTCAACAATCTGTTCTTTACACTTTACTTCTGGTCACCATAGCATTTTCTTCACACTAAGCAGTTCTGATAGTAACTGTCAAGAGTTACTCTATAACCTAGAGGTTAAGGGCCCAGTCCCTCAGGACTTCCCTTGCTTCATCTGTCAATTGCAAGTCTAGATTGTCACCTGTACTTCTGACTAACCAGCTACAGACTGGAGGCTCAAATGTCTCCTCTTCAGAATCAATAATTTGCTAGAGTGCTCTACAGAACACAGAGAAAACTGTTCGCTTGCTATCTTATTGATCTACTAAAAAAGGATACAATCCCTGAAACAACAAGATAGAAGAGATTCATAGGGCCAGGTATTTAAAAAGTATGGAGCTTCTGTGCCCCTTCTAGACATGCCACCCTTTGACACCTAACCATCTTCACCAAAACTGAAGTTCCCCTAGCTTCTTTAGTTAAAATGTTTTATGAAGGCTTTACAAAATAGGAATGATTAAGTCATTGGTAACTGGTGATTAAACCTTCAGTCCTTCCCTGCTCCCCAGAGGTTGGGGGATAAAGCTGAAAGTTTTAACTTTCCAATAAGAAGGGCAGCTCCGCTGGCAACCAGCCTCCTTTCTGTGATTATCTAGGGGATTTCGACAATCATTTCATTAATATAAACTGTTGTGGTTGAAAGAAGCTTTTGATGAATAACAAAACTCTTCTTTCCTCTTTATCCCTTTATAGCTATTTCAGGTACTGGGGGAAAACCAAACGATATAACAAAGATGCATCCACCACTCCCGTCACTTGGGAAATTGCAAGGGATTTAGGAGCTACCTGTCAGGAACAGGGATAAAGGCCAAATAAATATTTCTTATTATAAATCACAATGCCGCATACAAATATTGTCTGGTCACAAAGGTCTGTAGGTTAGCCTTTCTTCAACTTTCTCAATCAATTCTCTCTGCTGCTCTCTACCTGAGATCCAAATTAGTAGAAGGAGACACCAGTCCTTTAGGAAGCTCATAATAGATTATAAGATTGTTAATAGTCTGCTCTGCTCCATTTAATTTGAAGAAGGAAATTGGAAACTGGAATGCTTCCTTAGATGGTCTCTTTGATGTCCTTATTGTTAATCTCTGGCCCCAGGCTTTTGTCTCTCTGCATTTTCTACTGTTTCTTTCCAACTGATAATTAAGTTATGCTACTACATATTCCTTCCCAACCTTTGGCCGAGATCCATGTGAAGTAGTACAGAGACTAGGATTGGTAACTCTCAGATAGGTTAGAATACTATAAATAAATTCTGTTCTCTTCTTTCTGGATAAAAGTTGTAAATGGATTACTACCTCCCTCAGACAAAGATTACACCTCATTGAGTACTGTGTGGACCAAGGACAAGAGAAAATACCACATATTTTCCTACCATTTTAACAGGGCTTTTTAAATTCAGGTACTTGTTTGGTTGCTTTAAACCTTTGACTATTTAACAGAATAATTACATGGTTGTTCTAGGTGACTTTTTTGTTTATGATGTCTCTTTTGGGAAACAAGAGCCTAGAGTTTGTTAGTCTTCATTTTGTTCAATTGTCTTAAGTTTTCACTCCAGGATCTATGACTTACTACATTAGGCTTTGTGAGACACATGTATCTCATTTTCAAAGTGGAGATAATATTTTGTAACTTGTAGGCTGATACTTATAGTATCAATGTAGCTGGGTATATAAGGTATGTGTCATAGGGCCTGGGATATTGTGGGCCCTCAATGCATGGTGACAATTATGTGTATCTTTATTATTATAGTAGTGAAAATATGGAGAGTGATAATACTTTGTTTCATTACCAACATCATCAGAGATTTGGGGAAATGATGGAAGAACCCTCTGTAATATGCTAATTTAGGTTACATTTTGTCTCACAGAAAGCACAGTAGTTTCACCCACTCCTAAATAATAAGTACTTTGGATACCTCAGAGTCACAGAATAACTTTGTAATCTTATTTCTACTAGGAATCTCTCCTAGGTTGTCAAGTTACCATGGCATCTGGACCCAACATGATGGATCCCATCTGTCTGGTAGAAAACAAAAATGCACAGCTTTCAGTGAATCAGAAAGCTCTACAGATTCTTGAGAACATTTCTCAGCCAGTGGTGGTGGTGGCCATTGTAGGACTGTATCGTACCGGCAAATCCTACTTGATGAACCGTCTTGCAGGACAGAACCATGGTGAGTGTTGTACTACATTAAGAGCCAGTTACTTGAATCCAGGTACATCCCAGCTTCTTAATTTTCTTACCTGATCATGTGCAGGGAGAACCAAATTCCTCTCAATAAACCAAACTTCCAGCTATAATTCTCACCACTAAATCAGTACCTTACTATAACTTGTTGTCATATTCTTTGCTTTATTCATGTTAAGGAAAATCTCTCTTATGAAAGAGATGGGCATACCAGACCACCTGACCTGCCTCTTGAGAAACCTGTATGCAGGTCAGGAAGCAATAGTTAGAACTGGACATGAAACAACAGACTAGTTCCAAATAGGAAAAGGAGTACGTCAAGGCTGTATATTGTCACCCTGCTTATTTAACTTATATGCAGAGTACATCATGAGAAACGCTGAGCTGGATGAAGCACAAGCTGGAATCAAGATTGCAGGGAGAAATATCAATAACCTCAGATATGCAGATGACACCACCCTTATGGCAGAAAGTGAAGAAGAACTAAAGAGCTTCTTGATGAAAGTGAAAGAGGAGAGTGAAAAAGTTGGCTTAAAGCTCAACATTCAGAAAACGAAGATCATGGCATCTGGTCCCATCACTTCATGGCAGATAATGGGGAAACCGTGGAAACGTGGCTGACTTTATTTTTCTGGGCTCCAAAATCACTTCAGATGGTGATTGCAGCCATGAAATTAAAAGATGCTTACTCCTTGGAAGGAAAGTTATGACCAACCTAGACAGCATATTGAAAACCAGAGACATTATTTTTTCAACAAAGGTCCATCTAGTCAAGGCTATGGTTTTTCCAGTATTCATGTATGGATGTGAGAGTTGGACTATAAAGAAAGCTGAGCACCAAAGAATTGATGCTTTTGAACTGTGGTGTTGGAGAAGAGACTCTTGAGAGTCCCTTGGACTGCAAGGAGATCTACCCAGTCCATCCTAAAGGAGATCAGTTCTGGGTGTTCATTGGAAGGACTCATGTTGAGGCTGAAACTCCAATACTTTGGCCATCTGATACGAAGAGCTGACTCACTGGAAAATACTCTGATGTTGGGAAAGGTTGAGGGCAGGAGGAGAAGGGGACAACGGAGGATGAGATGGTTGGATGGCATCATTGACTTGATGGATGTGGGTTTGGGCGGACTCTGGGAGCTGGTGATGGACAGGGAGGCCTGGCGCGCTGTGGTTCAGGGGGTTGCAAAGAGTCAAGCACGACTGAGCGACTGAACTGAACTGAATGGTCAAAAATCCTACCTTCTCAGACCTCCTCAAGCACTATTTCCTGCTTTTGTGTCTCCTCTGTCTCAAAAACACATTTTATTTTTCTATGGACTATTACCATCAACATGAGAAAATGTTTGAATATCTGTCTTAAAAAATCCTTACTGGATTTCACATGATATTATGGCTAGCATCCCTGTCCCTTATTAAAAAAGTTTTTTTTTTGTGGCAAAAATATTATCTTAGTTTCCTTTTTCCACTTTTCCCCTTCCTATGTCTTTCATCAATTCAATTCTCTTGGGCTTTGAGTCTCATCTTTCTTTCAAAGTATTCTTGTTACAGTTATCAGGGACCTATGTTTTGTCTGATTCATGGATATCTGTTTGTCTCCATCTTGAGCCATTGCTTGGCATCATTCTCACTATTAATATTCCTTCTTTCTAGGAATAGAAGACATAAAAATTAGAACATTATTGAAACAGAGAAAGTACCATCTTGTGTACTGGGATACCCATATTCTAACAATTTGGACTTTGTAGATGCTTGGCTGTTTGGACAATCTGCTGTCACTGAATGTTGCTTTCTTCCCTCCCTTTGCAGGTTTCCCTCTGGGCTCCACAGTGCAGTCTAAAACCAAGGGCATCTGGATGTGGTGTGTGCCTCACCCTTCCAAATCAGAGCATATCCTGGTCCTTCTGGACACTGAGGGCCTGGGGGATGTGGAAAAGGTAAGACAGATTTATTCCGTGTGACAGATCCATTATTTTTACTATAATGGCTATTGGTTTTACTGCTTTGATTCACTACTAATATGTAAGATATTTGAATATATTATTATCTTTGTTGTATTTGTTTTTAAATATTTGTAAATACCATGAGATAATATATCTATTATCATTTATATTTGCTCCCTATGTCTAAGAAAAATGTGTAACATTTAGTAACAGTTTTCATAAATATTTATTTTAACTGCATCTATTCTGAGCATTCAGTTGTGACCAGCAAAGTGTACATTTTGTGGTTTACTTTTTTGTTAAATGAGCATGTGGTGTCACGTATTATTGAAAAATGAATTGATTAAGAGGTATTCTACTTTTCTTTTTTTAACCTATATTATCTTATTTCATCCCATTCAGAAAAAAAGGGACACTTGGAGGAATATATTATCTGAATTTTTATTGATGGGGAACAGAGATCACAAAAAATGTCAGTATAATTGCCCAAGTTAAGTCGTTCCTTTAATTCTGTTTTCAAGGTTTTTTCTTTCTACAACATTATATTAATTATCTGAAATAACAAATAAAAGATATTAAACAAATAACTGAATCAGTTTTTGAAGAGAAGATGGCTAAGTGCTTGCTTTCATATGTTTTCCAGGGTGACTCTAAGAACGACTCATGGATCTTTGCCCTGGCTGTGCTTTTGAGCAGCACTTTCGTCTACAACAGCATGAACACCATCAACAATGATGCCTTGGAGAAATTGCAGTATCCTGGTTTTACTGAAAAATTGATGAGAATGGAGACCAAACCAGATTCCCCTTCCCTGTGGTTGAATTGACTTTGTTGTAGGAGAGGGGACCCAGGTCAAAAGAGAGAGCTTATAATTTTTTATAAGAAAAATGTGGGAATTCTTCATATGTATTATTTTTCTTAACCAAGTGCTAGTTATGTGACAGAGCTCACAGAACTCATCAGGGCCAAGTCCTCTCCAAAAATGGATGGAGTAAGAGATTCCGTAGAGTTCGCGAGTTTTTTTCCAGACTTTATCTGGACTGTACGGGATTTCACCCTGGAGCTTAAATTAAATGATGACCCTATCACAGAAGATGAGTACCTGGAGAACGCCTTGAAGCTGATTAAAGGTATCAGAAAATGGCTTGGGTGTGGATGGTCCTAAAGAGGGTCAAAGCTATGAAACACTGCCCATCATCTCTGTGATAGCATCTGTATTTGAAACTATAGGTCAAGACTCATAGAAATGGTGCCTGGGAAATAGGTTGTTACTCCTTGATAAGTTCTAGCAACTAGAGTTTTGTTCACTGAAGAATAGGGTTTAAGTCAAATGAAATTATTCAGAACTATGTATATTTGCTTTTTAAGTGATATCTTATAGCATTTGTCTTTCTTTGTCTGACTTATTTCACTAGCATAATATTCTCTAGGTCTATCCATGTTCCTGCAAAGAATTTTGTTCTCTATAATGGCCAAGTATTATTCCATAGATTGCTTCAGCATTTTGGCTATTGTTTCATAGTGCTGCTATGAACATTAGAGGGAATGTACCCTTTCAAATTAGTGGGTTTTTTCCCCCCACGCTTTATATCCAGGCATGGCATTATTGAATTATATGGAAGTTCATTTTTTAGTTTTTGAAAACTTCCACATTGTTTTCCATGGTGGCTGTACCAATTTATATTCCTACAAGAGTGTTTATCCCTTCATGGATCACAGCCATGTCATGGTGAAGGGGCTTGCATAACTCAATGAAGCTATGAGTCATGCCATGCAGGGCCACCCAAATGGATGAGTCATAGTAGAAAGTTCTGATAAAACCTGGTTCACTGGCGGAAGGAATGGCAAACCACTCCAGTGTTGCCTCAAGAATGCCATGAACAATATGAAAAGGCAAAAAGATGTGACACCAGAAGATGATCCCTCCAGGTGAGAAGGTTTCCAACACGCTACTGGAGATGAGCATAGAAATAGTTCCAGAAAGAATGAAGAGGCTGGGCCAAAGCAGAAAAGATGGTCAGTTGTAGATGTGTCTGTTGGTGAAAGTAAAGTCTGATGCTACTAAGAACAAAGTCAAATAGGAACTGGAATGTTAGGTCCAAGAGTCAAGGTAAATTGCACATGGTCAAGCAGAAGATGGCAAGAATGAACATTGACATTTTAGGAATCAGTAAACTAAAATTGATGGGAATGGGTGAATTTAATTCAGATGACCTTTATATCTACTACAGTTGGCAAGAATCCCTTAGAAGAAATGGAATAGCCCTCACAGTCAACAAAAAAGTCCATAATGCAGTACTTGGGTGGAATCTCAAAAATGACAGAATGATCTTGGCTTGTTTCCAAGACAAATGATTCAACATCACACTAATTCAAATCTATGCCCTAACCACTAATGCTGAAGAAGCTAAAGTTGAACAGTTCTATGAAGACCTATGAGACCTTCTAGAACTAACAATCAAAAAAATGTCCTTTTCATCATAGGGGACTGGAATGCAAAAGTAGGAAGTCAAGAGATACCTGGAGTAAGAAGCAAGTTTGTCCTTGGAGTACAAAATGAAGTAGAGCAAAGGCTAACAGAGTTTTGTCAACAGAACACACTTGTCATAGCAAACACCCTCTTCCAACAACATAAGAGACAACTCTACATGTGGACATCACCAGATGGTTAATATCAAAATCAAATTGATTTTATTCTTTGCAGCCAAAAATGGAGAAGCTCTATACAGTCAGCAAAAACAAAACTTGGAGCTGACTGTGGCTCAGATCATGAACTCCTTATTGCAAAATTCAGGCTTAAATTGAAGAAAGTAGAAAAAATTCAGGGTTCCCTGTGAGCTCAGCTGGTAAAGAATCTGCCTGCAATGCAGAAGACCTGGGTTTGATCCCTGGGTTGGGAAGACCCCTGGAGAAGGGAATTGGCAACCCACTCTAGTATTCTTGGCTGGAGAATCCCCATGGACAGAGGAGTCACAAAGAGTCAGACACGACTGACTGACTAAACACAGCACACAAAAAACTACGAGGCCGCTCAGGTATGGCCTAAATCAAATCCCTTATGATTATACAGTGGAAGTGGTGAGTAGATTCAAGGAATCTGATCTTGTAGACAGAGTGCACAAAGAACTATGGACAGAGGTTAGTAACATTATATAGAAGACAGTGACCAAAACCATCCCAAAGAAAATGAAATCAAGAAGGCAAAATGGTTGTCTGAGGAGGCTTTATAAATAGCTGAGAAAAGAGAAGTGGAAGGCAAAGGAGAAGGGGAAAGATATACCCAAGTGAATGTAGAGTTCCAAAGAAAAGCAAGAAGAGAGAAAAAAATCTTCTTCAGTGAACACTGTAAAAGAAAAAAAAAATAGAGAAAAACAATAGAGTGGGAAAGACTAGAGATCTCATCAAGAAAACTGGAGATATCAGGGGAAACTTTCATGCAAGGATGGGCACTCTAAAGGACAGAAATGGTAAGGACCGAACAGAAGCAGAAGATATTAAGAAGATGTGGCAAGAGTACACAGAAAAACCAGACACAAAAAGGGTTTTAATGACCCGGATAACCACGATGGTATGATCACTCACCTAGAGCCAGACATCCTGGAATGTGAAGTCAAGTGGGCTTTGAAAGTGAAAGTGTTAGTCACTCAGTCATGTCTAACTCTTTGCAACCCCATGAACTATATTCCCGGCTTCTCTGTCCATGGTATTCTCCAGGCAGGAATACTGGAGTGAGTTGCCATTTTCTTCTCCAGCAGATCTTCCCAACTCAGGGATTAAATCCAGGTCTCCTGCACTTCAGGTGGTTTCTTTACTAGTTGAGTAACCAGGAGAGGTAGTGGGCTTTAGGAAGCATTGATAGAAACAAAGCTAGTGGAGATGATAGAATTCAGCTGAGCAACTTAAAATCCTAGAAGATGATGCTGTTAAAGTGCTGCACTCAATATATCAAATTTGGAAAACTCAAATTTGGAAAACTCAGCAAGGAACACAGGACTGGAGAAAGTGTTTTCATCCAACCCCAAAGAAGGACAATACCAAAGAATGTTCAAACTACCACAAAATTGTGTTCACTTCACATGCTAGCAAGATAATTTGCAAAATCCTTCAAGTTAGGCTTCAGCAGTATATAAACAGAGAAATTCCAGATGTACAAGCTGGATTTAGAAAAGGCAGAGGAACCAGAGATTAAATTGCCAACATTTGCTGGATCATACAAAAAGCAAGGGAATTCCAGAAAAACATCTACGTCTGCTTCACTGACTATGCTAAAGCCTTTGATTGTGTGGATCACAACAAACTGGAAAATTCTTAGATTCAGGAATACCTTACCTCTCTCCTGAGAAACCTGTATACAGGTCAAGAAGCAACAGTTCAAACCAGACATGGAACAACAGGCTGGTTCCAAATTGGGAAAGGAGTACATCAAGGCTGTGTATTACTACCTTGCTTATTTAACTTCTATGCAGAGTACATCATGCGAAATGCCAGGCTGGATGAATCACAAGCTGGCATCAATATTGCTGGGAGAAAAGTCAACAACTTCAGATACGCAAATAATACCACTCTAATGGCAGAAAGTAAAGAGAAACTAAAGAACCTCTTGATGAGCGTGAGAAAAGAGAGTGAAAAAAGCTGGCTTAAAACTCAACATTCAATGAATTAAGATCATGGAATCCAGTCCCATCACTTTATGGCAAATAGAAGGGGGGAAAGTGGAAGCAGTGACAGATTTTATTTTCTTGGGCTCCAAAATTACTGTTGATAGTGACTGCAGCCATGAAATTAAAAGATGCTTGCTCCTCAGAAGGAAAGCTATGTCAAGTCTAGACAGTGTACTAAAAAGCAGAGATATCACTTTGCCAGCAAAGGTCCATATTGTCAAAGCTACGGTTTTTCCAGTAGTCATGTATGGATGTGAAAGTTGAACCATAAAGAAGGCTGTGCACCAAAGAATTGATGGCTTTTGAACTGTGGTGTTGGAGAAGACTCTTGAGAGTACCCTGGACTGCCAGGTAACCAAATGAGTCAATCTTAAAGGAAACTAAGCCTAAATATTCACTGGAAAGACTGAAAGCTGAAGCTGAAGCTCCAATATTTTGGCCACTGATGTGAAAAGCTGACTCACTGGAAAAGATCCTGATGCTGGGAAAGATTAAGGGCAGGAGGAGAAGGGTGTGACAGAAGATAAGATGGTTGGTTGGGATCACCGACTCAATGGTCATGAGTTTGAGTAAACTCTGGGAGATAGTGAAGGACAGGGAAGCCTGGCATGCTGCAGTCCATAGGATCATAAAGAGTCAGACATGACTTCGGGACAGAACAAAAACAAGAGTGTTCGAGTATTCCTTTTTCTTTACATCCTCATCAGTATTTATTATTAATATATGTAGACTGTTTTTGATTTGTAGCTCTCTAATAGTTATCATTGTTGAGCATCTTTCCCTGTACCTGTTGGCTCTGTATATCTAGTTTGGAAAAATGTCTATGTAGGTCCTCTGCTCACTTTTGATAGGATAGAAGAGTGATTCAAAAATAATATAGCTACTATTTACATCAAAGAGTGTTTTGCCTATGCTTTTTTCTAGGAGTTTTATGCTTTAGTTATTACTTTTACATCTTTAATTCATTTTGAGTTTCTTTTTATATATGGTGTGAGGAAATGGACTAATGTCCTTGTTTTATATGTAGCTGTCCAGTTTCCCACAACGGCTTATTGAAAAGACTTTTTCCAGTGCATAATCTCACCTCCTTTGTACATTAGTTAACTGTAGGTGCATGAGTTTATTCCTTCTATTCCCTTGATCTGTGTGTCTGTTTTGTGCTGCTACCATGCTGTTTTGATGACTGTATCTTTGTATATAGTCTGAAGTCTGGGAGGGTCATACCTCAGACTTGCTCTTCTTTCTCAAAGTTGCTTTAGCAATTTAAGATCACTTGTGATTCCATTTGAATTTTAGGGTTATTTGTTTCAGTCCTGTGAAAAAATGTCCTGGGTATTTTAATAGGAATTGCAGTAAATCTGTAGATTGTTTTGGCTAGTATGGCTATTTTCACAATATTATGTTTTTCAATCCAAGAGCACAATGTATCTTTTCATTTATTTCTGTTATCTTAAAATTCCTTCATGTATACAGGAAAACAGAATAAGACTCACAGATATAGAAAAAAAATTACTGGGGGAGGTAAAGAGAAAGGGGAAGGATGGAAGTACGATTTTCAGATATACAAGCTACTACATATAAAATAGGTAAGCAATAAGTTTATATTGTATAGCACAGGTTATACCTAGTATGTTGTGATAACTTTTAAAAGAGTATAACCTTCAAAAATACTGAACCTGTATGCTTTACACTTGAATTTAATATAATATTGTAAATCAACTATACTTGGATTAAAAAAAAAGAAAAATTTGATGCAAGTATAAAATATTTTGAACTATATGTTTTCAACTATTCTAGATGGTTGTGAAAGTCAGATATAAATGTACTTCTCTTAAAGTATAGATAAGCTAGAGCTTCACATAAAATTATTAAAAAAATAATGAGGCTTAAGTGAATTATCTAAGTATACTTATCTAGGAATTAGAGTAAAAATTACTCAAAATTAAGTTACACTTAAAGTAAACTGTACCTTAACATCCAAATACAATGTGTTAAAACTCTTCAAAAACAAGACACTTGTGTTCCTTATTATGCTTATCATTTTTTGTGACAATGAAAACAATGAACTGTTAATGTTAATGTAAGGCATAGTATCACATATGTAAGGCATAATATCACAATGAAGAACAGATTCCCCTTACTCTACTCAAAGACAGATGTAACTTTCTAGAGATTGGATAGTTGTATAATCTACAAAAAGTGACTTTACACCCTGAATACACCCAGGATTCAATTTCAGTCTATTTGTTGTTCAGTCCCTCAGTCATATCCAACTCTTTGTGACCATATAGACTGCAGCAAGCCAGACTTCTCTGTCCTTCACCATCTCTGGGAGTTTGCTCAAACTCATGTCCATTGAGTCGGTGATTCAATCTAACCATCTCATCCTCTGTTATCCCCTTCTCCTCCTGACTTCCGTCTTTCCCAGCATCAGGGTCTTTTCCAGTGAGTTGGCTCTTTGCATCATGTGGCCAAAGTATTGGAGCTTCAGCTTCAGCATCAGTCCTTCCAGTGACTATTTAGAGTTGATTTCCTTTAGGATTGACTGATTTGATTTGATTGCTGTCCAAGTGACTCTCAAGAGTCTTCTCCAGCACCACAGTTCGAAGCCATCAATTCTTTGGTGCTCAGCCTTATTTATCATCCAGCTCTCATATCTGTACATGACTACTGGAAAGACCATAGCTTTGACTATATGGACCTTTGTTGGTAAAGTAATGTCTCTGCTTTTTAATATGCAGTCTAGGTTTGGCATAGCTTTTCTTCTAAGGAGCAAGCATCTTTTAATTTCATGGCTGCAGTCACCATTTGCAGTAGTTTGGAGCCCAAGAAAATAGTCTGTCACTGTTTCCATTGTTTCCCCATCTATTTGCCATGAAGTGATAGGACTGGATGCCATGATCTTAGTTTTCTGAATGTTGAATTTTAAGCTAGCTTTTTCACTCTCCTCTTTCACCTTCATCAAGAGGCTCTTTAGTTCCTCTTCGCATTCTGCCATAAGGGTGGTGTCATCTGTATCTGAAGTTATTGATATTTCTCCCAGCAATCCTGATTCCAGCTTGTGCTTCATCTAGCCTGGCATTTCACATGATGTACTCTGCATAGACGTTAAATAAGCAGGGTGACGATGTGCAGCCTTGATGTACTCCTTTCCCAATTTTGAACCAGTGTGTTGCTGGTTGAACAGTTGAACCAACTGTTGCTTCCTGACCTGCGTACATACTTTTTTATGATTTCTTATAACAGATCCTTCATTTTACTTTCCTCATCATATCATTATTTTTATTCTAACAGATTTATTCATTATAATTATTTTGGGTTAATAAATTATTTTAATGAATTACATTTAGGTTGGTGACTATTGGGGAAAACCAATGTGTTTATGGAGTAGTCATGAATTCTTCAAATTACATTTAAGTCACGTTTAGTATTCAGAGTTTCTACTGAAAAATAGCTAATCTTATTTGTAGTGTGTGAATTTTGACTGCATCTGTCAATGAAGTTTTTATGTCCTATTTTAACTGTTACTCCACTATCTTTGTAGCTCCTTTTCATTATGTTCCTACAGTTTACTTCCAACATTGGTTGGACTCTACCTGAACTGGACATTTGATCATTCATTAAATTCATTAAATTTGATAAATATCCAATAAAGCAGGCAGGCTTCCTCTGTGGCTTAGGGGTAAAGAATCCACCTGCAATGCAGGAGAGGTGCAGGAGACATGGGTTCAATCCCTGGGTCAGGAAGATCCTCTGGATATAATACTGGCAACCCACTCTAGTATTCTTACCTGGAGGGTTCCATGGTCAGAGGAGTACATGGAGTCGCAGAGTCAGACATGACTGAGTGACTGAGCACACATGTAAAGTGGGCAGTATATTTGGTTCTGTGGATGCAAAATACATTTACCTGAGACAAATATTTCCTAAAATTTCTCTCCAGAGATGTCATTCATATAAGTTAAATTTGGGTGAGTGCATTAAAGAAGTTCTATGAGCAGAGAAGACTCCAAAAATTAAAAATCCCCAGTCATTAAAATTTCTAGCTGACTTATTTGAATACTGTGCTTATTGTATTTCTGTTTTCTCTCTTCCTCAGGTTCACATCCCAATGTTAAAAAGGCCAACCTACCCAGGGAGTGTATCAGGCATTTTTTCCCAAAACGGAAGTGTTTTGTCTTTGACCGGCCAGTAAATGATAGGGAACTCCTAGCCCATCTTGATGAAGTTTTAGAAAGTCAACTGGATCCTAAATTCAAGGAACAATCGGATACTTTCTGTTCATATATCTTTACCCATGCAAGAACCAAGATCCTCAGGGAAGGGGTGAAGGTCACTGGGAAGCGTGAGTCTACTTTTCCAAAATCGTATTTCTTTATGGCCTGATATAAATTAAACATTCATTTATATGTTCTTCAGTAGTTTCATTTTATAAAGAAGTATGTAATTCTACATTTTCATACTCCAGAGATAAGTATGTATGTGTTTCAGAAATTATCTGTCATCATGGGATTAGTAAATTCCTTTCTAAAATCACTTGTAACTGATACCTGGGGTTCCTACATTTAAAAAGATCCCCACCATTGATGACAAAAGTCAATAAATGATCAAATACTTCTCAGAGGAAGTCTTATACTACAAGTGTTCTTCTTAAGGAGACTACTTAGAAGTGAGTTTAAACCAGTCCAAAATAAACATTAGTTTCTGACTCCCTGAAAAATCCATCAAAAAGTTAGGAGTTAGGAACAAATATTATTTAAATTATTCTACTAATCTGTTTACCTGTGTAGTCAGTATTATTCTCTTAATTTGTGCTATTATGAAACAATTTTTCTGAGACACCTCCAATTATGTTGGATGAAGGTAGGTATTTGACATTTCCTTAAAGTTATGGCTCAAATAAATGAAACAGTAAATGTAAAAATGAAAGTGATGAGAGTAGAAGTTGAGATGTGTGAGTTTGTGTGTGTGTGTGTGTGTGTGGTTTTAGAACGGTAATTTCAAAACCTTGGATCTCACTGAGTGAAAAATTGATATGTTTTCATGTTTCTTATTTTACTCAGGTCTGGGGACTCTGGTTGTGACCTATGTAGATGCCATCAACAGTGGAGGAATTCCTTGTTTGGAGAATGCAGTGACAACTCTGGCCCACCTGGAGAATTCAGCAGCCATGCAGAAGGCAGCTGACTACTACAGTGAGCAGATGACCCAGCGACTGAACCTCCCCACAGACACGCTCCAGGAGCTACTGGAGGTGCACACAGCCTGTGAGAGGGAAGCCACTGTAGTATTCATGAATCAGTCTTTCAAGGATGAAAATCAGGACTTCCAGAAGAAGCTCCTGGTACTGTGTTTAGCATTTGTCCTTTCAAATTCATGCCCTTCTGGAATGACGTCTGGAATTGTATATATTCATCCTATAGTTTATCTCCTATTCAGGATAAAGTTGCCCAGATTCTCATGGGACAGAGAATCCTAAAGGACCATATATCCTTTTTCTTTGAACCTTGGGGAATTTGTTCAAGATCCAACAGATCAGTCAAGCATTCATTTCTCCTTTAGTGAATTGTGACATTATTTCAAAACTCTCCTAACTCAGTCCTGAGATGATTGCTCTTGATTTCCCTGGGCAGACTCTCTCAACAAAGATTGTTCTTTATATTTAGTTTCTTTTTTATTTGTCTTATTGCTTTTGTTGAAGATAGAACCACAGGATGTTAGAGTTACTAGTAATAAAAAAGAAAGTGAAAGTCGCACAGTTGTCTCCAACTCTTTGCAATCCCATGGACTCTAACCTGCCCTGCTCCTCTGTCCATGGTTTTCTCCAGGCAAGAGTACTGGAGTGGGTTGCCATTTCCTTCTCTAGGGGATCTTCCCGACACAGGGATCAAACCCAGGTCTTCTGCATGCAGGCAGATTCTTTACCAACTTGAACCACTAGGGAAGAGTTAATTCAAAAGTGGGATTTCACAAAAGAAGAAACTGAATTTCAGGGAGATTAAGAAACTTCTGTATAGTCTTACAGAGGTTTCAGAGTTGGGAGAAAATCTCTGTATTTTGGCTACATTGCTTGTGTTGCTCCACTAGAATGGTTTTCTCATGAGGATCACCTTAGACCAATCTTTCTATTAGATTTCTTGAAAATTTATCTCCTCTGTTCCATGCTTCTGGTGACATCTCTACATTTACCCTGTAGGAAATCATAAAGAATAAGAAGGAAGGTTTTTTGCAACAGAATGAAGAGGCATCTGCTAAATACTGCCAGACTAAACTTGATCAAATTTCGAAGACCCTAAAGGAAAGTATTTCAGCAGGGAGTTTCTCTGTTCCTGGAGGGCACAAACTCTACAGGAAAGCAATGGAAAGATTACAACAGGACTATTGCCATGTGCCCAGGAAAGGAGTGAAGGTGAGGAACAAGGGGAGCATGGGGAGCCTACAGAATAGAGTCCAGGGGGTCTCCTGAAAATCTGAGAGCAAAACACCATGTGAGAGAGAGCATGGGGATATCATGACAGCTCAGAGCCTTGTTGTTGTGCAGTCTCTCAGTTATGTCTGAATCTGTGACACTGTAGACTGTAGCACATCAGGCTTCCCTGTCTTTCATCAACTCTGGGAGTTTGTTCAAATTCCTGTCCATTGAGTTGGTGATGCCATCCAACCATTTCATCCTCTGTCATTCCCTTCTCCTCCTGCCTTCAATTGTTCTCAGCATCAGGGTCTTTTCTACTGAGTAGGCTCTTCACATCAGGGAGCCAAATTATTGGAGCTTTGGCTTCAGCATCAGTCCTTCCAGTGCATATTTAGGGTTGATTTCCCTTAGGATTGACTGATTTGATTTGATTGCTGTCCAAGGGACTCTCAAAAGTCTTCTCCAGAACTGTAGTTTGAAGGCATCAATTCTTTGGTGCTCAGATATTTTTATTGTCCAACTCTCACATCCATATATGACTACTAGAAAAACCATAGCTTTGATGATACAGACCTTTGTCAGCAGTGTCTCTGGTTTTTAATATGCTATGTAGGTTTGTCATTGCTTTTCTTCCAAGGAGCAAGTGTCCTTTAAATCATGGCTGAAGTCACCATCTGCAGTGATTTTGGAGACCAAGAAAATAAAGTCTGTCACTGTTTCCATTGTTTCCCCACTTATTTGCCATGAAGTGATGGGACTGGATGCCCTGATCTTAGTGTTTTGAAGGTTGAGTTTTAAGCCAACTTTTTCACTTTCCTCTTTCACCTTTATCAAGAGGTTTTTAAAATTCTTCTTCACATTCTGCCATAAAAGGATGGTGCCATCTACATATCTGAGGTTATTGATATTTCTCCCTGAAATCTTGATTCCAGCTTGTTTTTCAGCCAGCCAGGTATTTTGCATGATGTACTATGCATAGAAGTTAAATAAGCATGGTGATAATATACAGTCTTGATGTATTCCTTTCCCAATTTTGAACCAGTCTGTTGTTCCATGTCCAGTTCTAACTGTTGCTTCTTGACCTGCATACAGGTTTCACAGGAGGCAGGTAAGGTATCTGGTATTCCCATCTCTTTAAGAATTTTCCACAGTTTGTTGTGACCCACATAGTCAAAAGCTTTAGTGTAGTCAATGAAGAGAAGTAGATGTTTTTCTAGAATTCTCTTGATTATTCTGTAATCCAACATATGTCGGCAATTTGATCTCTGGTTCCTCTGCCTTTTCTAAATCTAGCTTGAAAACCTGAAAGTTCTTGGTTTGCATACTGTTGAAACTTAACTTGAAGGATTTTGAGCATGACCTTGCTAGCATGTGAAATGAGTGCAATTGTGTGGTACTTTGAACATTCTTTGGCATTTCTCTTCTTTGGAATTGTAATGAAAACTGACCTTTTCCAGTCCTGTGGCCATGGTGAGTTTTCCAAATTAGCTGGGATATTGAGTGCAGCACTTTTACAGCATCTCCTTTTCAGATTTGAAATAGCTCAGCTGGAATTCCAATACTTCCACTAGCTTTGTTTGTGGAGATGCTTCCTGAGATCCACTTAACCTCACACTCCAGGGATGTCTGGCTCTAGGTGAGTGATCATACCATCATGTTTATCTGGTTCATTAAGATCTTTTTTGTATAGTTCTTCTGTGTATTCTTGTCACCTCTTCTTAATATCTTCTTCTATTAGGTCCTTACCATTTCTGTCCTTATTTGTGCCTATCTTTGCATGAAATGTTCCCTTGGTATCTCTCATTTTCTTGAAGAAATCTTTAGTCTTTCCCATTCTATTGTTTTCCTCTATTTCTTTGCATTGTTCACTTAAAAAGGCTTTCTTATTTCTCCTTGCTGTTCTCTGAAACTCTGCATTTAGATGGATATATCTTTCCTTTTCTCCTTTGCCTTTGACTTAATTTCTCTTTTTTCTCAGCTATTTGTAAGGCTTCCTCAGACAACCATTTTGCCTCTTTGCACTTCTTCTTCTTGGGGACGGTTTGGATCACCACCTACTGTACAGTGTCACGATCCTCTGTCCATAGTTCTTCAGGCACTTTATCAGATATAATCCTTTGAATCTATTCATAACTTCCACTATAATCATGAGGGATTTGATTTAGGTCATACCTGAATGGTCTATTGGTTTTCCCTATGTTCTTCAATTGAAGTTTAAATTTTGCAATAAGGAGTTCATGATCTGAGCCACAGTCAGCTCCCAGTCTTGTTTTTACTGACTGTACAGAGCTTTTCCATCTTTGGCTGCAAAGAATATAATCAATCTGATTTCAGTATTGACCATCTGGTAGTATTGTTCCATGTGTAGAGTCTTCTTTTGTGTTGTTGAAAAAGGGTGTTTGCTATGAACCTTGAATTCTCTTGACAAAATTCTATTAGCCTTTGTCCTGTTTCATTTTCTATTCCAAGGCCAAATTTGCCTGTTACTCTAGATATCTCTTGCCTTCTCACTTTTGCATTCCAGTCCCCTATGATGAAAAGGATATCTTCTTTTGGTGTTAGTTCTAGACGGTCTTGTAGATCTTCATAGAACTGTTCAATTTCAGCTTCTTTGGCATTATTGTTTGGGGCACAGATTTGTATTATTGTGGTATTGAATAGTTTGCCTTGGAAACAAACTCATATCATTCTGTCATTTTTGAGATTACACCTAAGTACTGCATTTTGGACTCTTTTGTTTACTATGAAAGCTACTCCATTATTACATGTTATTTATTCTCGAGAAGAAATGGCCATTCCCCCAAAATGAGTATCAATTTCTGATATCCATCAGAGAGAGAATGGAAGTCATTCATTTTCTTTATCCTATAACATGATATTTAATGTGCCACATGCTGAGTATTTATGATGCAAAGTCAGAATCCTTATACTCAAGGCTGATCAAAGTGGACAGATGTCAAATAAACAGACCCTCAAATATGGAAAGATAACATTTATGAACCTGTGATCTTGGGCTTCACTGGTAGTGATAATAAACATAATAATAATACAAATAATATATATAAAACTGTTATTGCCTATAGGCATAATGTTAAGCTTTTTCTCTGGAAATTTAAACTTAATCCTCCTAAAGTTGTTCTGAAGCATCTAGTTTTATTATCCACATTTTCTATATGTGAACTAGGAAGCACAAACTGCTTAAATAAATTGCCTAAGATTACACACTAGCAAGTAGCAGGAGACAACAGCAGCATGAATTACAATCTGACAATCACATTGGACATATAGTTTAGGAAAATTTCCTGCAAAAGAAGGGGAATATCAGTTGAAATATTTGTGTATGTTGTTTAGGTTGAGATGTTATCCAAAGGGAAGAGCCCCAGGTAAACATGCAAATATATGAGATTGTGAGTTTGTACAACTGCAATTAATTCTGACTGCTTGATACCTGGGGCAGATAAAAGAAAATAGCACTGGGCGGGGGACTGAAAGGAGACATGCAGAGTCTCTGGTGACACTCAGAAGCTTGAATGCTTTGTAAGAAGCTCCTGGAACATTTTAAGCAGAAAGTGAAAATGACACAGAAGGACTCATTTATACAGAACAAGTCTCCTTGGTAGGAATCTAAAGTGCTTTGGTTCTTCTTAATTCCTTAGACAAATGAGGTCCTCCAGAACTTCCTGCAGTCTCAGGTGGCAATCGAGATATCCATCCTGCAGTCAGATAAAGCCCTCACTGATGCAGCAAAGGCCATAGCAGGTATGGGGCTCATATCTTAGCAGGGTGGGGATGTTCATTCAATGCCCTTTAACAGATCAAATAAAGATCTTTCCAAAATAATGAGCTTCCACTTCTTCTGTGGAATACACACTGCTAAATCTGAAAATAACAGAGTTGTGGTTGGATATCAGCCAGATGGTCAAGACCTTTCCCATCATATTCTCAAATCTGCTCCTGATGTGTGGCACCAGGTGAATTCTGAGATTTCCCACTCTCTTTTCAAAGTTGATTTGGTTTCTAATCTCAAGAAAGTAGAGTTTGAGTCTAATCTGTTACTTGCTTCTCTTTCTGAAACCTTTGTTGGGCAGAGAAGCAAGCCAGGAAGGAGGCAACTGAGAGGGAACGCGAATTGCTAATACAGAAACAATACGAGCAGCAACAGCAGATGGAAGCTCAAGACAGAAGTCTCAGGGAAAACATAGCCCAGCTGAGAGAGAAGCTGGAGAGAGAAAGAGAAAACTTTGAGAAAGAGAAGGAAAGGCTACTGGAACACACGCTGAAGGTAAGTCTGGCATGGTCTCACCAGTTCCTGACAGACACTGAGCTGACACATCAAGAGCGAATGGGTAAAAGTTAAAGCAAAATAAAAAAAAGAAAAAGAAAAAGCACTACTGGCATTACCACATTTGCTTTAATCAAAGTTTTGAATCCTGGCTTTTCAAAAGACCTTTGAATTTTGCTCCACACTGAGACCCTGGAGAGGCTATGATGACTTTGGTTCCCCTAAGTACTTAAAGAATATAAATATCATCTCCAAGGTTTTAGGTGCTATGTAGTTGTGATTCTAGGATGATCTCATGGGGATTTCATGGATTATCAAACAACAATTCCATCCAGATGTTTTTAATATTAGCAGCAACTTGGTACTTTGCTAAGATTACTGTCAATGATCAGGAACCTTACAAGCACAAAGACTCTAATTTGGATCTATGTTGACCTAAAACTATCTGATATGTTCAGACATAAAAATGTGGGGAGGTTATGTCTTCTAAACTTGCTGTAGTTGTCTCCAGGTGTGAATAGCTTGCCTGAATCACTACATAGCTTGTGTGGGAGGTGTGTTCCTTTCCCATCTAGACATGTTTATGTGCAATTTCTTGATTGGCTTATAAGTTCCCGTATTTCCACAATATAAGTGACCATGCCATCCCAAATGAAACTGATAATTTGTGCAAGTGGACTAATAGTTCTCTTCCAACCCAGAGTTTTGGCTGGAACATATAAATGCATTTGTCCTCATGCTTGACTTTAGCAGCCAAGCACAACCCTAATGGTGTGTAAACATTAGTAAGGTTGGGAACTGTTCTTCCTCTCACTGTCCAGGTCTAACTCAGAAGATATTCTCTGCCACAAACATTATCCTTTGATAATCTAATAAGAGAGAATAATCATATGTGTCAGATAGAGACAATTTAACAAAGTTCTTAAATACAAAGTCTGACTCTTGAAAAAATGTGTTTTTCAAAAGTTTGCAGTTTCCTCTCCCCACCTTCCTTTATTTCAGGCTCAAAATGATCTGCTTACTGAAGGATTTAGTAGAAAAGCTGAGGAAATGAAAGCAGAGATAAAACACCTAAGAAACATAATTGAGAAGAGTAAAAAGGATAAAGCTTCTTGGATTTCAAAGACTCTGGATGGACTTGCCACTGAAGCAACTGCAATTCTGTCTCTTCCCGCTAAAGTAATTGGTTGGGGTCTGAAGGGCTTGAGCTCACTGTTTAAATAGCATTAGCTTTTACTTAAGTATATCACAGAATGTGGATATATGCTCTGCCCTAATTTTGGTATGCATGTTTTTTAGTTTTATTCTGAAAGCTTTTAAGCATAAAAAGTGCCTACTAGATGAAATTACTGCCTGACATACTTCAGATCAGATCAGATCAGATCAGTCGCTCAGTCGTGTCTGACTCTTTGTGACCCCATGAATCGCAGCATATCTAACATACTTAAGATAGACTAAATGTTGGTTTTGTTGTTGTTCAGTTGCTCACTCATGTTTGACTCTTTGCAACCTCATGGATTGCAGCACATCAGACTTCCCTGTCCTTCACTATCTTCCAGAGTTTGCTCAAACTCATGTCTATTGAGTCAATGATGCCATCCAACCGTCTCATCATCTGGTGCCCCATTCTCCTCCTTTTGGAGCTTCAGCTTCAGCATCAGTCCTTCCAATGAATATTTAGAGTTTATTTGCTTTAGGATTGACTCATTTGATCTTGCTGTCCAAGGGACTCTCAAGAGTCTTCTCCAGCACCATAGTTCAAAAACGTTAATCTTCAGTGCTCAGCCTTCTCTAGGGTACGATTCTCACAATACATGACTACTGGAAAAACCATAGCTTTGACTATATAGACCTTTATCAGCAAAGTGATATCTCTGCTTTTTAATATGATGTCTATGTCTGTCAACCTTTTCTACCAAGAAGCGTCTTAATTTCATGGCAGCAGTCATGATCTGCAACGATTTTGGAGACCAATAAAATAAAGTCTGTCACTGTTTCCATTGTTTCCCCATCTATTTGGCATGAAGTGATAGGACTGGATGCCATGATCTCAATTTTTTGAATGTTGAGTTTTAAGCCAGTTTTTTTACTTTCTTTTTTCACTTTCATCAAGAGGCTCTTTAGTTCCTCTTTGCTTTCTGCCATCAAGGTAGTGTCATCTACATATCTGAGGTTATTGATATTTCTCCCTGCAATCTTGATTCCAGCTTGTGCTTCATCCAGCCTGGCATTTTGCATGATGTACTATGCATAGAAGATAATAAGCAGGGTAATAATATACAGCTTTGACGTACTCCTTTCCCAATTCTTAACCAGTTTGTGGTTCCATGTCTGGTTCTAACTGTTGCTTCTTGACCTGCATACAGTTTTCACAGGAGGCAGGTAAGGTATCTGGTATTCCCATCTCTTTAAGAATTTTCAACAGTTTGTTGTGACCCACACCAGTCAAAGGCTTTAGTGTAGTCAATCAAGCAGAAGTAGATGTTTTTCTGGAATTCTCTTGATTATTCTGTGATCCAATACATGTTAACAATTTGATCTCTGGTTCCTCTGCCTTTTTAAGTCCAGCATGTACATCTGAAAACTCTCAGTTCAAGTACTATTGAAGCCTAGCTTGAAGGATGTTGAGCATGACCTTGCTAGTGTGTAAATGAGTGCAATTATGTGGTAGTTTGAACACTCTTTGGCATTTCCTTTCTTTTCAATTGTAATGAAAACTAACCTTTTCCAGTCCTGTGGCCACTCCTGAGTTTTCCAAATTTGTGGGCATTGAGTGCAGCACTTTAACAGCATCATCTTTTAAGAATTGAAATAGCTCAGCTAGAAATTCCATCATCTCCACTAGTTTTGTTAATAATAATGCTTCTTATGGTCTACTTAACCTCCTGCTCCAGGATGTCTGGCTCTAGGTGAGTGATCACAGCATTGTGGTTATCTGAGTTATGTTGGTTTTATCAGTTAGTTTAAAAGGGGAAAAAAATAACTTTATACCAGGAGTTGGCAAACTTTGGCTTCTAGACCAAATGTGCACTGTTACCTGTTTTTCTAAATAAAGTTTTATTGGTACACTACCACACTCATTCATTTGCATATCATCTCTGGCTATTTTCATGCCACAACCACAGAGCTGAATTGTTTCCCAGAAACACTGCTTTACCCACAGAATCAAAATATTTCCTTTTGTGTCCTTTACAGAAAAGTTTGCCACCTGCTGTTTTAGAAGGTAGAGACTAAATTTGCAATAGAGGTAAAAATTAAGGAAAAAATGTGTCAAGAATGCCACTGAAAATCACAAAAGAAAAATCATATAATTTAAATATATTAAAATCAATTCTCCTCTAATTTATTTGTAAATTTAATGTGCTGTGTAGTAAAAATATATTTTTGTAAAGAGAGGTAGGCTACATACCTTTCTACATATTTAAATGAAAATGCTTAACATACTTTTAAAAATTGTCAGGATAATATAGAAGAAAAACAAAGAAGAGGAGCCGTGTCTGCTCCATATGAAAACCTTTCTAGGGCTGCGTTCATCAGACCAGTGCACTCTGGGTCCTAGTCATACAGACAAAGCTACAGAACAGTTTACATCATCTAGAGATAAATACTTTTAGAAACTAACTTAAAGGTTTTATTTCATATCAGCTGGAAATAAACTGTTGAATAAATTGTCTCAGACAACTTGACAGCCACCTAGAAAAAAGCAGATTAGATATCATATTCATATATGTGGTAGTGGTGGTGGTTTAGTTGCTAAGTCATGTCTGACTCCTTGTGACCCCATGGACTGTACATGGACTGTACAAGCTCCTCTGTACATGGGATTTTCTAGGCAAGAATGCTGGAGTGCGTTGCCATGCCCTCCTCCAGGGCATCAGCCTGACCTAGGGATTGAACCTGAATCTCTTACATGTCCTGCATTGGCAGGCAGATTCTTCACCACTGAGCCAGCTGGGATTCCCATATACATACACATATAATGGCAAAGTAAATTCCAGATTTCCTACATTTAAACATGAAGATTGAAATTATAAAATTTAGAAATCACAAATAATTTTTTAAAATCTTAGAATGTGGTAGTCCTTTCTAAGCAAGACAAAAGTCCACAAGATCTAAGATATATTCAAAAGTGCAGAAAACTGAAGTAAATCCTTTTTGTCAAGAAAACAAAGATGTCTGAAAATATATTTTCCACTTTTTTATTATAGGAAAAGCTAGTTTATTTAAGCAACATGAAAGAAATATATGAGTAGAAGTTCACAGGAAAGAAATAAAACATAATCAAACTTATGATCAGTGAAATGAAACTAAAACTACCAGATATAATCTTTCACTTTCAGACTGACAAACGTCAAAAAATTCGATAGCAAGTTTTGTTAGAAAGCTGTGGAAGGAAGGGCTGTCTCATATGGGAGTATAATGTATAATTTCTGTTGAGTATTTGTCTTAATATTTCTTAAATTTTAATGTATTTATGTCTTAATAGAGCATATTCACTTTTAGGAAAAGATGTGCACAATTACACATACACACAACACACACAAATGAGATCCATTGTAGTATAACTTTTAATAAAAAGTGGTAATTAGTTTCCATGTATTTACTTTTGCTTTTATTTTTATTACTCTAAAAGGTGGGTCAAAAAAGGTCTTGCATAAATTTATGTTAAAGAGTGTTCTTCATATGTTTTCCTCTAAGAGTTTTAAAGTTTCTGGCCTTACATTCAGGTCTTTAATCCATTTTGAGTTTATTTTTGTGTATGGGGTTAAGAGAGTGTACTTTTGTAAAAATTTATTTTTTATTTGGAGGAAAATTTATTTGTAATGTTGTGTTGATTTCTGCCATACAAAAATGCAAATCAGCCATAATTATACATATATCACTTCCCTCTTAAGCCTCTCTCCCCTCCCCCAATCCTCATCCCACCCTCTTGGTCATCACAGAGTGCCAGGCTGGGCCCATGTTATATAGAAACTTTTCACCAGCTATCTATCTTACACATGGTGGTGCATTTATGTCTGTGCTACTTTCTCCGTTTGCCCCACTCTTTCCTTCCCCCATTGTGTCCACAAGTCCATTCTTTCCATCTGTGTCTCTACTCCTTCCCTGCAAACATGCTCATCAATACGATTTTTCTAGATTCCATATATATGTGTTAATATACTATATTTATTTTTTCTTTCTGAATTATTTCATTCTGTATAACAGGCTCCTAGGTTTATCCACCTTACTAGAACTGACTCAAATTCATTTTTATGGCTGAATAATATTCCATTGTATGTATGTACCACATCTTCTTTATCCATTCATCTGTCAGTGGACATCTAGTAGCTTCCATGTCCTAGCTATTGTATATAGTGCTTCTATGAACATTGGAGTGCATGTGTCTTTTTCAATTATGGTTTGCTTAGGGTATATGTCCAGTAGTGGGATTGCCGGGTCATATGGTAGTTTTATTCCTAGTTTTTAAAGGAATCTCCATACTGTTCTCCATAGTGGGTGCATCAATTTACATTCCCACCAACAGTGTAGAAGGGTTGCCTTCCCTCCACATCCTCTCCAGCATTTATTGTTTGTAGATTTTTTGATGATGGCCATTCTGACTGGTGTGAGATGATACCTCATTATAGTTTTGATTTGCATTTATATAATAATTAGTGATGTTCAGCATCTTTTCATGTGTTTATTGTCAATTTGTATGTCTTTGGAGAAATGTCTGTTTAGGTCTTCTGCCCATTTTTTAATTGGGCTGTTTGTTTTCCTGATGTTAAGCTGTATGTGCTGCTTATACACTTTGGAGATTAATCCTTTGTCAATTGTTTAATTTGCAATTATTTTTGCCCATTCTGAGGGGTGTCTTTTAATCTTGTTTATTGTTTCCTTTGCTGACTAAAAGTTTTAAGTTTAATTAGGTCTCATTTGTTTATTTTTGTTTATACTTCCATTACTTTAGGAGGTGGGTCAAAGAGGATCTTGTTGTCATTTATGTCAGAAGTGAAGAAAGAAAGTGAAGTCGCTCAGTCGTGTCTGACTCTTTGCAACCCCATGGACTGTAGCCTACCAGGCTTCTCCATCCATGGGATTTTCCAGGCAAGGATACTGGAGTGGGTTGCCATTTCCTTCTCCAGGAGATCTTCCTGACCCAGGGATTGAACCCGGGTCTCCTGCACTGTAAGCAGACGCTTTACCATCTGAGCTAGGAGGGAAGTTCATTTATGTCAGAGTGTACTGCTTATATTTTCCTATAAGAGCTGTATAGTTTATGGCCTAACATTTACGTCTTTAATCCATTTTGAGTCTATTTTGATGTATGGTGTTAAGAAGTGTTCTGCTGCTGCTGCTAAGCTGCTTCAGTCATGTCCAACTCTGTGCGACCCCATAGAAGGCAGCCCACCAGGCTCCCCTGTCCCTGGGATTCTCCAGGCAAGAACACTGGAGTGGGTTGCCATTTCCTTCTCCAATGCATGAAAGTGAAAAGTGAAAGTGAAGTTGCTCAGTTGTGTCTGACTCTTAGCGACCACATGGACTGCAGCCCACCAGGCTCCTCCGTCCATGGGATTTTCCAGGCAAAAGTGCTGGAGTGGAGTGCCATTGCCTTCTCCAAGTGTTCTAGTTTCATTCTTTTATATGGAGCTGTCCAGTTTTCCCAGCACCACTTACTGAGGAGGCTATATTTTCTCCATTGTATATTCTTGCCTCCTTTGTCATAGATTAGGTGACCATAGGTATGTGAGTTTATCTCTGGTCTTTCTATCCTGTTCCCTTGATCTATATTTCTGTTAGTGTCATACAGAGTGAGGTAAGCCAGAAAGAGAAAAACAAATATCGTATATAAACACATATATGTGGAATCTGGGAAAATGGTATAGATGATTTTATTTGCAAAGCAGAAATAGAGACACAGACATAGAAAACAAATATACAGATATCAAAAGGGAAAGAGGGATAGGTGGGAGGAATTAGGATATTGAGACTGATACCTACATATTGATACTATGTATAAAATAGACAATTAACAAGAACATACAGTATTAGCTCAGGGAACTCTACTTAATGCACTCTGATGACCTGAATGGGAAGGTAGTCCAAAAGGGAGGCTATATATGTTTTTATATGGCTGATTCATTTTGCTATACAATAGAAGCTAATACAACATGTAAAACAACTATACTCCAACAAAATTAATTTTTTTTTTTTAGAGAAGTGGTAATATAAATACAAAGTTAGTACACACATGTAGTGGAATTCTATGTAGTGGTTAAATAATTTGACAATGGACTTATATATACCACTATAGCACAGTCTTCTAGACCTATTTTAAGGTGAAAAAATGAGATGTCGAACCATGTGTATAGGGCATTTTTCATGGGGAGAATAAAGAGGCATTCATGAAACCTAAAAATGATAGTTTATGAGGAGGCCTGTAAGCAACAATACATCTTGCTCAAGGACATGTTTTTCCTTAGGCCCTCTGCTGATGATTATATAACAACAAGTACCTTGTTCAAGGACATGTTTCTCCTTAAGAGGAACCTGTTCCTTCTGGCTAATCTTGTACTGATGCTATCTCAAGATGTACGTTGTGGGAGAGGGTCTAGTAGAACGTCTACAAAGTTGAGCTATTCTTCCGCTCCATTGTTAGTAACTAATCTAAAGGTATATACTGTTTGGCTCAAGTTAACCACTCAGGTATTCTCTTTTACCCCCTTCTGATACCTATGTCAGAAGTCTTCTCTGTTTCTTTTCAATAAACTGTCTTTCCTTTCTACAACCCTCAGGTGGTCTCTGCTGTCTTCCTGACTCGGTGGGGGAATTCCTCTCCCCACAAAAGCCATTGGCTTGGGTATACCCAGTGGCCTCATCACATTGTGACCAATTTCAATATGATCCTATTCCCTGACCACTGTTTTTGTGACCACTAGTCCCATGTTGCATGAATACGGTGCTGCTCTTGGGCCAGTTGATTGGTCCAGTAAAGACAGCTTTGTTTTTCTCCTATAATCCACTTATGAAACTGTCTGACAGTATCTGTAAAATAGACTGAGCTGATCACATGCATTTATAGCAATATACTCCTGGATACATATACAGGAATATACATGAAGAATATGAAGATATGTGCAAGTATGTTTATAAAAACCCTTTCTATAATAATCACAAAATTAGGCACTACTCAAATGTTTGTCAATATATGAGTAAACAAATAAATTATAAAATATTCTTACTGTATCTACAACACAGGATAGCAGCCAAATAATCTATAGCTATACACGAAAATGTAGGCTGCTTTCACAACCATAATATTGAGTAACAGATACCAGATGTTCAGCTAAAACATTTTATGAATCTACTTATATCACATGTCAAAGCTGCATAGTGCTTACCTTGTATGGGCAGGGGAGGATAGTAGTGATGAAAGGGAGCCTGAGGAGACATGCACCTGGCATAGCTAATGTGATTTTCACAGAGCTCTTAGTGTTTCAGGTCAAGGTCAGTTCTTATACATGAGAAGGTTAATTGGCTATTTGAAAAGCTGCTCCTAGGCTGCTGTTAGGCTTTAATAGATACTGAGCTCCTCACTCCTGGATATTATGTCACTGTGGGAACAGGACTTATCATCATGAGCTTTGAACTGCCAAATCTTCCAAATCTCATGTTTCCTTGGGTTCAGCAGGAATAGGTGGTCTATAGGACAGAAGAAAGTTACATGAGTAGGGGACCCAGCCACCATATCACCAACCTCTGTTACACTGAAGGACTCTCCCTTAATTAAACCTACAACTAATGAGACATTCTCAGAGACTAGTTGAATTGCACTCACAGAACCCCAAGAAAGACTGAGTTCAAATACTCAGAGTGGCCCAAAAACATGTTCTTGGATTTGTTTACCTCTTTTCTTGTTTCACTCTTAACTAAATATTCTCCTGACTGAATTTTCACCTTGTATTATTGTTGTTTAGTCACTCAGTTGTGTCTGACTCTTTTGCGACCCCGTGGCCTGTAGCCCACCAGGTTCCTCTGTCCAGGGGATTTCCCAAGAAAGAATACTGGAGTGGGTTGCCATTCCCTTTTCCAGAGGATCTTCCTGATCCAGGGATTGGACTCATGTTTCCTGTGTGTCCTGAATTGCAGGTGAATTCTTCACCCTCTGAGCCATTGGGGAAATCCCCACCTGCTATAAGCAGAAATAAATCCCTGAAAAGTTTTAAAACACATGAAATTTGAATGTCTTATAAAATCCCACTCAGATCCATTGACAAAGGGTATTTACTGGCATAAGGTGTTTAAGCATAAGCTCTGACCTACCTCTGGCTTATCAATAACCTATTATGACTCAAGAGTGAACTCTGGGAAGTCAATCTCAAAAACTAAAAGAATACAAATTTTAAGGTATAACCGAGAAGAGACACCAACAGCTGCACGTGGGAAGGTCATCAGACTACACAGAAATAGTCCAGGTAAGTCACCAAAGAACAAAGTACAGAACCAAAAGTAATCCCTAGAGTGGTGTATCAGAATCCACAGACATTGCATGCTAAGTTGCTTCAGTTGTGTCTGACTCTTTGCGACTCAGTGAACTGTAGCCTACCAAGCTTCTCTGTCCATGGGGTTCTTCAAGCAAGAGTACTGGATTGGGTTGCCATTTCTTACTCCAGGGGATCTTTCCCACCCAGGGATCAAACCTCTGTCTCTTACATCTCCTGCATTGGCAGGTGGGTTCTACCACTAGTGCCACCTGGGAACAGACAACATTACTGAAACCTGGAAGCAAATTCATTCCATGTTGAGCTTCCCACTGAGAACCCAGTCCAAGCCACCACTTTGACTGTGGCTTTGCAGATTCTGTGGCCAAATTCCTGGCTCACAGAAACTATGAGAAAATAAATATGGGTTGTTTTATGCTAAAAAAAAAACTGGACATATTTATGTGTCCGTTTTTTCATAAAAAATTATCAGGCATACCAAGAAACAGAAAAAATAGACCTAAGCATAGGAAAAGAATTCTGTTCATAGAAACTCTCTCTTGTGGGGCCCATGTGTTGAACTTAGCAGACAACTTTAAGGCAGCTATTATGAGTATGTTTAAAGAATTAAGGGTATCTAGGTTCAAAGGATTAAAGTATAATGGAAATTATTTGTTATATAGAAAATAATACAAGATCAGAAGTCATTACAAGGGACAAATTAGATATTCCAAATGGAATAGCACAAGTACTGGTACCAAGAATATATTTCCTTTGCCAGCTGTGACCTAGCAAAGGAAAAGATCTTCTCACTTAAAGATAAATCAGCAAAGATAATCCAGTGTGAGGGGAAAAAAAGAAATGAAGAATGATATACGTATCCTCAGGGAGCTGTGAGGCAGAATCATGTGTGCCAATGTAGACATAAAGGAAATCACATCAATAGACAAAAAGTGGTAAAAAAAAAAAAAATATGAAAAATAATAACCAAACCTTAAATAATCAGATGGAAGACATTAATGTACCCATTCCAGAAGCTCCATGAATTGCAAAAAGTATAAATACAACAAAATGCACATTTATACATATCATAATCTATTTGTTGACAAATAAAGAAGGATAAAAATAAAGTTACAAGGATATTTACTAGAAGTTACCTACAGAATGACTGAAGTCCTCTAGTCTTCTCACTCTATACTTTCTCAGGCTTGAAAGAGTAGCCAAGATGGTGGAGTAGAAGGACATGCGCTCATCTTTTCCTGTGAGAATTTAACCACTAAACAACCATCAACAGGAGAAGGTTGAATTTCACCAAAAAAAATATACCTCACTTCCAAAGGCAGAGGAAAAGCCCCAACAAGACAGTAGGAGGGACAAAATCAGTATGAGGGACAAAACAGGAGGGACAAAATTTAGAATCAAACCTCAAATCTACCAGAGATGCTTGGAGGGCTCAAAGAAGACCTTGTGTGCATCAGGACCCAGAGACCCCACAAGAGACTGAGTCAGACCTGCCTTTGAGTGTTGAGTGCTCCTATGGAGGCACAGGTTAGCTGTGGCCTGCCGCAGGGACAGGGGCTCTGGCTGCAGCATACCTGGGAGGCATGGCATGTGAGCCCCACCACAGAGCCACTGAGCAGACAACCCACAAACTGGAGGACAATTATACCAAAGAAGTTCTTGTACTGTTGCAAAAGTTCTAGGGCCCACAACAGATTTCCCAACCTGGGGATCCAGCAAAGGGACTGAGAACTCTCAGGGAATTTGACATTCAAGGCCAATGGGATTTGATTATAGAATTTCCACAGGACTGGGGAAACAGACTCTTGGAGGGCATGAACAAAAGCTTGTGCTTACCAGGACCCAGGAGAAAGGTGAAGTGACCCACTAGAGACTGAGTCAGACTTGCCTGTGAGTGTCCAGGAGTCTCCGGCAAAGATGTGGGTCAACAGTGGCCTGCTGTGGGGTCAGGGGCACTGAACAGTTCTGGCTTAAGTCCTTTTGAAGGAAGTCACCATTACCCCTAGTTTGGCTACAGAGAAGGAACACAGCCCCACCCAACCAACAGAAAACTGGATTAAAGATTTACTGAGCATGGCCAACCCCCATCAGAGTAAGACCCAGATTCCCCCATAATAAATCCCTCTCATCAGGAAACTTCCACAAGCCTCTTATCCTTATCCATCAGAGGGCAGACAGAATAGAAACCACAGTTACAGAAAACTAACCAAACGGATCACTTGGATCACAGCGTTGTCTAACTTGATGAAACTATGAGCCATGTCTTGTAGGGCCAGCCAAGATTAATGGGTCATGGTGAAGAGTTCTGACAATATGTAGCCCACTGGAGAAGAGAATGGTAAACCACTTCAGTATTTTTGCCTTAAAAACCCCATGACGAGTATGCAAAGGCAAAAAGATATGATACGGAAAGAAGAACTCCCCAGGTCAGCAGGTGCCCAACATGCTACTGGAGAGGAATGGAGAAATAGCTACAGAAAGAATGAAAAGGCTGAGTGAAAGCAAAAACAATGCATAGTTGTGGATGTGACTGGTGATGGAAGTAAAGTTTGATGCTTTAAAAAACAATATTGCATAGGAACCTGGAATGTTAGGTCCATGAATCAAGGTAAATTGGAAGTGGACAAAAAGGAGATGGCAAGAGCAAACATTGACATTTTAGGAATCAGTGAACTAAAATGGACTGGGATGGGAGAATTTAATTCAGATGACCATCATATCTACTACTGTGGGCAAGAATCCCTTAGAGGAAATGGAGTAGCCCTCATAGTCAACAAAAGAGTCTGAAATGCAGTACAATCTCAAAAACGACAGAATGATCTCTGTTCATTTCCAAGGCAAACCATTCAGTATCACAGTAATCCAAGTCTTTAGCCCAATCACTATTGCTGAAGAAGCTGAAGTTGAATGGTTCTATGAAGACCTGCAAGACTGTCTAGAACTAACACCAAAAAGAGATCTCCTTTTCCTCATAGGGGACTGGAATGCAAAAGTAGGAAGTCAAGAGATACCTGGAATAACAGGCAAATTTGGCCTTGGAGTACAAAATGAAGCAGGTCAGAGGCTAACAGAATTTTGCCAAGGGATGCACTGGTCATGGCAAACACCCTCTTCCAACAACACAAGAGACGACTTTACACATGGACATCACCAGATGGTCAATACCAAAGTCAGATTGATTACATTTCTTGCAGCTAGAGATAGAGAAGCTCTATACAGTCAGCAAAACCAAGATCAGGAGCTGACTGTGGCTCAGATCATGAACTCCTTATTGCCAAATTCAGACATAAATTAAAGAAAGTAGGGGAAACCACTAGACAATTCAGGTATGACCTAAATCAAATCACTTATGATTATACAGTGGAAGTGACAAATAGATTCAAGAGATTATATCTGATAGAGTGCCTGAAGAACTATAGACAGAGGTTCATAACATTGTACAGGAGGTGGTGATCAAAACCATCCTCAGAAAGAATGGGAGAGGGAGAGGGTGGGATGATTTGGGAGAATGGCATTGAAATATATATAATATCATATATGAAATGAATTGCCAGTCCAGATTCGATGCAAGATAGAGGATGCTTGGGGCTGGTGCACTGGGACTACCCAGAGGGATGGGTATATCTGAAGATATATTTTTCTTCAGAGTTCTGGCGAATAGCAAGAAGAGATAAGAAAGTGTTCCTCAGTGATCAATTCAAAGAAATAAAGGAAAACAATACAATGGGAAAAACTAGAGATCTCTTTAAGAAAATTAGAGATACCAAGGGAACATTTCATGCAAAGATGGGCACAATAAGGGACAGAAATGGTATGGACCTAACAGAAGCAGAAGATACTAAGAAGAGGTGGCAAGAATACACAGAACTATACAAAAAAGATTTTCATGACCCAGATAACCACAATGGTGTGATCACTCACTCAGTGCCAGACATCCTGGAGTGCAAAGTCAAGTGGACCTTAGGAATTATCACTGGGAACAAAGCTAGTGGAGGTGATGGAATTCCTCACCTAAATTGTTGAGATATTTCAAGTCCTAAAAGATGATACTGTGAAAGTGCTGCACTCAATATCCCAGTAAATCTGGAAAACTCAGCAGTGGCCACAGGACTAGAAAAGGTCAGTTTTCATTCCAGTCCTTAAGAAAGGCAATGCCAAAGAATGCTCAAACTACTGCACAGTTGCACTCATTTCAAACGCTAGCAAAGTAATGCTCAAAATTTTCCAAGATAGGCTTCAACAGTACATGAACTGAGAACTTCCAGATGTTCAAGCTGGATTTAGAAAAGCCAGAGGAGCCAGAGATCAAATTGCCAACATGTGTTGGATCATAGAAAAAACAAGAGAATTCCAGAGAAACAACTACTTCTGCTTCATTGACTACACTAAAGCCTTTGACTGTGTGGATCACAACAAACCGTGGAAAATTCTTAAAGGGATGGGAATACCAGACTACCTTACCTGCCTCCTGAGAAATCTGTATGCAGGTCAAGAAGCAACAGTTAGAATCGGACATGGAACAACAGAGTGGTTCAACTTTGGGAAAGGAATACATCAAGACTGTCTATTGTCACTTTGCTTATTTAACTTCTATGTAGTTATGTGAAATGCTGGGCTGGCTGAAAAACAAGCTGGAATCAAGACTGCAGGTAGAAATATCAATAAACTCAGATATGCAGATGACACCACTCTTATGGCAGAAAGCAAAGAGGAATTAAAGAGCCTCTTGATGAAAGTGAAAGAGGAGAGTGAAAAGGCTGGCTTAAAGCTCAACATTCAGAAAACTAAAATTATGGCATCCAGTCCCATCACTTCATGGCAAATAGATGGGCAAACAATGGAAACCGTTGCAGACTTTGTTTGCTTGGGCTCCAAAATCATTGCAGATGGTGACTAAAGCCATAAAAGTAAAATTTGTTCTTTGGAAGAAAAACTATGACAAATCTAGACAGCATATTAAAAAGCAGAGACATTCCTTTACTGACAAAGGTCTGTATAGTTGAACCTATGATTTTTCCAGTAGTCATGTATGGATGTGAGAGTTGGACCATAAACAAAGCTGAGCACCAAAGAATTGATGGTTTTGAACTATGGTGTTGGAGAAGACTCCTGAGAGTCCCTTGGACAGCAAGGAGATAAAACTAGTCAGTCCTAAAGGAAATGAGTCCTGAATATTCATGGGAAGGACTGATGCTGATGCTGATGCTGAAACTTCAATACTTTGGCCACCTGATGTGAAGAACTTACTCATTGGAAAAGATCCTGATGCTGGGAAAGATTGAAGGCAAGAGGAGAAGGGGATGACAGAGGATGAGATGGTTGGATGGCATCACTGACTCGATGGACTTGAGTTTAAGTAAGCTCCTAGAGTTGGTGATGGACCAGGAAGCCTGGTGTGCTGCAGCCTATTGGGTCACAAAGGGTTGGACACGATTGAGTGACTGAACTGAATTCAGCTGCCTGATCCTGGCATGCTTCTTTAACTACCTACCTGCTATGAACTGCTTTTGCTTTCAGGTTCAGTTTTATGCTTCATTCCATTTTCTGAGAATCAATAACATCCTCAGCTTGTTTTGAGCTTCTATAAATAAGCAACAGAACAGTGAGAGAAGGAAACAAAGCAAGGTAAAGTTTACAGGTAACCAGACACCTGTTCTTGAACATACTAGCAGTGTTGTGAAGCAGGTATGTTCATTTATAAACTTTCTTTTATAATACATGTACTTGAGGTCTGGGCATAAAGCACTTTGAATATTTCTGAGATCAAAATAATAACTCAGAAAAAGACTTGGGAGTAAAACTTTCCTTATTGCCATATGTATGAGTATAGTCTTATCAATAATTCTCAACTCTATTTGCATTCTGAGATGCAGAGATTATAAAATCCTGAGATTTTAGGAAGTACTGATAGCTACCTCTCTTTTTCCCATCTCATCTCCTATTTGGAAGGTTTCTGGAGACATTTCTTTTTTCTTGTGGGCCATTCTAATATGTATCCAAGTTTAAGAAACTCTAGCTAGAAGGACTAATCCCCAAATTTCTCTCATATACCTACATAGAATATGCAACCAAACATTCCATGTTTTGAATCTTGCTTCTACTACTTACCCACTATAAGCTTTGGGAAAATACCTTAGATTTTCTGAGCCCTACTCATCTTAGTTGCACATGAATATACTAAGCCCTGGGCTTCCCAGGTAGCTCAGCAGGTAAAGAATCCACCTGCAATGCAAGAGACAGTTCAATTCCTGGGTTGGAAAGATCCTCTGGAGGAGTGCATGGCAACCCACTTCAGTAGTCTTGCTTGAAGAATCCCATGGACAGAGAAGCGTGGTGTACTGCAGTCCGTAGGTTTGCAGAGTTGGGCACTACTGAAGCAATTAGCATGCACACACGCACAGGGTTGTAGGGCTTCCTAGGTGGCTCAGACAGTAAAGAATCTGCCTGCAATACAGAAGACCTGGATTCAATTCCTGGGTCAGGAAACCTGGGTTGGGGAGAGAGTCCCTTGAACAACAAGGAGATCAACCCATTCAATCCTCAAGGAAACCAGTCCTGAATATTCATTGGAAAGACTGATACTAAAGCTGAAGCACCAATACTTTGGCCACCTGATGCAAAGAGCTGACTCATGAGAAAAGACCCTGATACTGGGAAAGATTGAAGACAGGAGGAGAAAAGGGCAACAGAGGACGAGATGGTTGGATGGCTCTTCAACTCAATGGAGTTTGAGCAGACTCCGGGAGATAGTGAAGGACAGAGAAGCATGGCATGTTGCAGTACGTGCGGTTGCAAAGAGTCGGACTTGACTGAGCTACTGAATAATACAGGGTTGTAAGTAAGGCGTGTATGAGAAAAGTTAGCAAATATTAGACTGTCAATGCATGCTTAAATCTTATTATTTTACAGAAGTAAAACATAGGAGACAACACCTTGTATTTCATCACTAACTTCATCAGAGACTTGAAATAATGAGGCAACACTCTGCAGATGTCTAGTACTAGCCTACATTTTGTGTCATAGAAAATACAGAAGAGCTAACATACACATACTTTGGATAACTCTGAGGCAGGAGAATGACTGTGTGATCTTATTGTACTGTGAGACTCTGATGGCTTTTCAAGTTACCATAGCCTTCAAGGAGCCATCCTATAAAAATAAGTGCTAATCTCAGAGAGAACATAAACAACATATGCAGTTTTTATCCAAAGAAATCTAAATTTCAAACATAGCTTCCTTAAAGCTAGGTAAAATGGCAATAGGAGCAAATATAATCTCATTATGTGCCTCTCTTATTTACCTTTCATCTCTTTATTTATTTATTTAAAATGTATATTTATTGTTACAATTGATGTGAAACATTGTGCAAAGTTAAGGTATACAAGCTGTTGCTTTCATAATTCATATATTGAAATGTAAACATCACCGTAGCCACAGCTAAAATCTCTGTCATATCATCAAATTATCATGTGGGTTTTTTTGTATGATGCAAACAAATAGGATCTAGTCTGTTAGCAACTTTGAATATTATGAGTACTTCTTTCTATAAACTGTATGCTGTTCCTTAGCTCTCCAGAACTTATCTTCTAGTTAAAACTTTGTTCTCTAACACCATAAATCCTCAGCTCCTCCATCCACCCCATCCTCTGGTAACTACTATTCTGCTCTGTTTTTTATGAGTTCAGCTATTTTAGATTCCACAAAAACATGAAACCTTACAAAGCAGTGACTATTGTAAATAATGCTACAGTAAACAAGGGATTGCATACATCTTTTCCACTTCCTTTTCATATATACCCAGAAGGGGAATTATTGGATCATATAGTCATTTTACTTTTAATTTTTTAAAGAATCTCGATACTGTTTTCCATAGTGGCTGAACCAATTTCTTATCCTCTCAGTAGTGCACAGGGTTCCTTTATCACCACATCCTCACCGATACTTGTTATCTGGCATCTTCTTCATTATAACCATTCTAACAGGTATACGTGATATGTCATTGCGGTTTTGATTTCCATTTCCCTAGTGAATAGTGATGTTGAGCATTTTTTGATGTACCTGTTATCATTTATATCTTCTTTAATAACATGAAAATTTTGTTCTATGTTCATTTTTAATTGTATTATTTATTTATTTACCTACTTTTGCTATCCAGTTTTATAATAGTCTGTTTTATTTTTAATATGCTTTGCTAGGAAATTCTTTTTCCAGAATACATGGGAGTATATTAGCCAAAGGAAGACACAATATTTTTAAATTCAGACACCTGAAAAACCAAAGAATAAACAGTTAATAGGAAGGAAAATACTAATTTAATAGGAGGAGATGCTGGTTACAAAGAGTTTCATGTTGTATAGAACCAAAATATCATCTTAGAATGGTAGTTTCTAATTATGAATGGGATTAAGCATTGATACCCCATTTCCTGTCTCATTCAAGGCTCAGGATTCTGGTGGTGATATTCATGGATGCCTTCAACTATGGGTGGATCTGTATTTGAAGAACTTCTGTCTTTCTACTGTGACAACTTAGAGGCTAAGCAGATTAAAACTTACACAAAAATGATCCCCAAACAGTCAAACAAATAAGACTTAATGAAGTACTCCATCAAGCATGACAAATTAAAGTTACTGGAGCAGTACATGATACATGATAATTTGTCTTAATAATTGATTCTTCATACTACATATTCTACAAAGAGGCCAGTTTACTGACCCCAGATTAACTACCATTAATAATAAAAGGATCATGATTCTTCTAAGAGAGTTAGATTATATTACTCTAATTTATTACTTTTATTCAGAAGCCAGGCACTTTCTTTGGAAACCTGTCTGAACTCTGAAACCAAGTCCATACAGGCACTAAGATGTTCTCCTTGACTGAAAACTTGTAAAGTCTCCTTGTGTACTTGGAACACAATCAAGTTATTTTGAGCTTGTTGCTTTTTCTGCCCTTGCTCCTCCATTCAAAGCAACCTAAGTTTCTCTGGGAAGATTCTCTTACCAGATCTTTTTTTATCTTTGTTTTGCTCTTAGTTGGATTACTGTTAATCACACCTTGTGGATAGTATCAAACCATGCTGCACAGCTTCAAGGAACCTTAGGGATTATATAACACAAACCAAACATTTCACAACAAAGACTCAGGGAGTTAAGGAAATTACCAGTAGTTTCAAAGACAGTATTTGGGGTTTTCCTGAGATGGAAGTAATTCAAATTTCTTTAAATAGTTTTATTGAGATATAAAACAATCACCATAAATTTAATACATTTAAAATGTGAAACTGATAGAAATGTACTAGTGTAAATGTACAATGTTTTCTCATGGAGAAGGTGGTTAAGGTGGTTTAGGAAATCTTCCTGGAGGAGATGTGTGATGTAAATTTTGAAAACAATTTGTGCATATTATAAAGAGTGAAATGTTACCAAAAGAGCTGCAAGCAGAAAAACAGATTGTGAAAAATGTGGAAGCACCCATGATACATATTTGTAAAACTGCACGTTCTTCCGACAGGTGGAAGTTATCATGTTTCTGGGAAGGGTTTCTTTGGCAGAGGAGGCTGGAGGGATACTAAGGAAGGCAGGATCTTGGAAAACGCTTGTAGGCTGTTGGAAGAAATCAAGGAATCTTATTTAGAACAGTTCTTTTCTCAGAATGTTTCAGTGGAAATTCGGGATTATCCTACCTGACTTGTCTTTGGCCCTTTCTTGTCTCTAGAACTTACTGAACATAATAGGAGCCACAGAAATCCTACAGGAAAAATGAGCTCCTTTGTGACACAGAAAAGACCTCAGCATGTGCAGGGGAGGACTTGTTTTACAGTGGAGTGGGTAGGTTCCTGCAATGCCCTCTGAGAACTATGAGGGAGGAAATTCCTGAAGTAAGGGGCTTCTCCTCTTGTGCACACACTCTGCTACCTCTGAAAATAGCAAGGAGAGCTGTGGTTGTATGTCCAGGCAGCCAGTCAAGATCTTTCTTAACACACTCTCAAACCTATCTTTTTTCTGTGATTACTAGTGAATTCAGACCTGTTCATCTGATTTTTCAAAACAGTTTGTTTGATCACTGAGATGCTGGAGGATTGGAAGTGAGGAGTTGTAGCTTTCAGGGCTGACAGCTCTTTTTTTTCCTTTCTCAATTCTGCCTGGAGCAGAAGACAGTCAAGAAAAGAGGCACTGGGAGGGACAAGCTTCTTGAACAAAAGGTTAAAGAGCTGTGGCAAAAGTTGAAGGAACAAGAAAGAGCCTTCAAGGAATACATAGCACAAATGAGAGAGGAGATAAGAGATATAGAAGAGACTTCAGCAGGTATATGTGTCTTATTGGGGGGAAACGAGGACTGCAGCCTGGGAGGATAGTACCTCAGCTAGCTCTGAGAGACTGCTCCAAAGAGGCAGTGGGAAAAGGTCAAGATATAAGATTTTGGTGAAGAGGGAGTTCAATGCAATCAAGTGCTTACTTTACAAAAGGTTTTCTGCTAGTCATGAGGAGCTGATGTCATCATGAATGGATTTAGCAACTTTCTATATATGAGGAGATACAAAGATTGTAGGGCCACAGATGGGTCATGGTGGAGAGTTCTGACAATGAGATTATGAGCAACACCATGTAGGGCCACTCAAGATGGATGGGTCATAGTGGAGAGTTCTGACAAAATATGGTCCACTGGAGAGGGACTGTCAAACCACTTCAGTTTTAGTGCCTTGAGAACCCCATGAATAGTATAAAAAGGCAAAAAGATATGACACTGAAAGATGAACTCCCCAGGTCAGTAGGTGCCCAATATGCTACTGGACAAGAGTGGAGAAACAACATCAGAAAGAATGAAGAGATGGAGCTAAAGCAAAAACAATGCCCAGTTGTGGATGTGACTGGTGATGGAAGTAAAGTCCAATGCTTTAAAGAACAATACTGCATAGGAACCTGGAATGTTAGGTCCATGAATAAGGTGAATTGGAAGTGGTCAAACTGGAGATGGCAAGAGTGAACACTGACATTTTAGGAATCAGTAAACTAAAATGCACTGAAATGGGTGAATTTAATTCAATTGACCATTATATCTACTACTGTGAGCAAGAATCCCTTAGAAGAAATGGAGTAGCCCTCATAGTCAACAAAGAGTTTGAAATGCAGTACTTAGGTGCAATCTCGAAAAAAACAGAATGATCTCTGTTCATTTCCAAGGCAAACCATTCAATAGTACAGTAATCCAAGTCTATAGCCCAACCACTATTGCCGAAGAGGCTGAAGTTGAATGGTTCTATGAAGACCTAGAAGGCCTTCTTGGAGAAGGCAATGGCAACCCACTACAGTACTCTTGCCTGGAGAATCCCATGGATGCAGGAACCTGTTAGGGTGTAGTCCGTGGGGTCGCTAAGAGTTGGACACGAATGAGCGACTTCACTTTCACTTTTCACTTTAATGCATTGGAGAAGGCGATGGCAACCCACTCCAGTACTCTTGCCTGGAGAATCCCATGGACGCAGGAGCCTGGTGGGCTGCCATCTACGGGGTCGCACAGAGTTGGACACAACTGAAGCGACTTAGCAGGAGCAGCAGCAGAAGGCCTTCTAGAACTAACACCAAAAAAGATTTCCATTTCATTATATAAGACTGGAATATAAAAGTAGGAAGTCAAGAGATACCTGGAGTAACAGGCAAATTTGGCCTTGGAGTATAGAATGAAGCAGGGCAAAGGCTAACAGAGTTTTGCCAAGAGAACACACAGGTCATGGCAAACACTCTTTTCAAACAACACAAGAGACAACTCTACACATGGACATCACCAGATGGTCAATACTGAAATCAGACTGATTATATTCTTTGCAGCCAAAGATGGAGAAGCTCTATACAGTCAACAAAAGCAAAACTTGAGGCTAACTGTGGCTCAGATCATGAACTCCTTACTGCAAAATTCAGACTTAAATTGAAGAAAGTAGGGAAAACCACTAGACTATTCTGGTATGACCTAAATCAAATCCTTTACAATTACACAGTGGAAGTGACAAATAGATTCAAGAGATTAGATATGATAGACAGAGTGCCTGAAGAACTATGAATGGAGGCTCGTGACATTGTACAGGAGGCAGTGATCAAGATCATCCCCAAGAAAAAGAAATGCAAAAAGGCAAAATGGTTGTCTGAGGAGGGCTTAAAAATAGCTGAGAAAAGAAGAAAAGCTAAAGGCAAAGGAGAAAAGGAAAGATATATCCATTTGAATGCAGAGTTCCAAAGAATAGCAAGGAGAGATAAGAAAGCCTTCCTCAATGATCAATGCAAACAAATAGAGGAAAATAATAAAATGGGAAAGACTAGAGACCTCTTCAAGAAAATTAGAGATACCAAGGGAATATTTCATGCAAAGATGAGCACAATAAAGGACAGAAACGGTATGGACCTAACAGAAGCAGACGATATTAAGAAGAAGTGGCAAAAATACACAGAAGAACTATACAAAAAAGATCTTCACAACCCAGATAATCATGATGGTGTGATCACTCACCTACAGCCAGACGTCCTGGAATGCAAAGTCAAGTGGGCCTTAGGAAGCATCACTAAGAACAAAGCTAGTGGAGGTGATGGAATTCCAGCTGAGTGATTTCAAATCCTAAAAGATGATGCTGTGAAAGTGCTGCACTCAATATGCCAGCAAATCTGGAAAACTCAGCAGTGGCCACAGGACTGGAAAAGGTCAGTTTTCATTCCGATCCCAAAGAAAGGCAATGCCAAAGAATGCTCAAACTACCTCACAATTGCACTCATCTTACATGCTAGCAAAGTAACTCTCAAAATTCTCCAAGCCAGGCTTCAACAGTAAGTGAACTGAGAACTTCCAGATGTTCAAGCTGGTTTTAGAAAATGCAGAAGAACCAGAGATCAAATTGCCAACATCCACTGAATCATCGAAAAAGAAAGAGATTTCCAGAAAAACATCTACTTCTGCCTCATTGACTACGCTAAAGCTTTTGACTGTGTGGATCACAACAAACTGTGGGAAATTCTTAAAGAGATGGAAATACCATACCACCTGACCTGAATCTTGAGAAATCTGTATGCAGGTCAAGAAGCAATAGTTAGGGCTGCACATGGAACAATAGACTGTTTGCAAATAGGGAAAGAGTATGTCAAGTTTGTATATTGTTACCCTGCTTATGCAGAGTTCAGTTCAATTCAGTCACTCAGTCATGTCTGACTCTTTGTGACCCCATGGACTGCAGCACACCAGGCCTCCCTGTCCATCACCAACTCCCAGAGTTTACTCAAACTCATGTCCATTGAGTCGGTGATGCCATCCAACCATCTCATCCTCTGTCATCCCCTTTTCCTCCCACTTTCAACTTTCCCATCATCAGGGTCTTTTCCAATGAGTCAGTTCTTCACATGAGGTGGCCAAAGTATTGGAGTTTCAGCTTCAACATCAGTCCTTCCAATGAATACCCAGGAGTGATCTCCTTTAGGATGGACTGGTTGGATCTCCTTGCAGTCCAAGGGACTCTCAAGAGTCTTCTCCAACACCACAGTTCAAAAGCATCAATTCTTTGGCACTCAGCGTTCTTTATAGTCCAACTCTCACATCCATACATGAATACTGGAAAAACCATAGCCTTAACTAGATGGGCCTTTGTTGGCAAAGTAATGTCTCTGCTTTTTAATATGTTGTCCAGGTTGGTCATAACTTTTCTTCCAAGGAGCAAGTGATTTTGGAGAAGAACTAATGCTGAACCTGAAACTCCAATACTTTGGCCACTTGATGCGAAGAACTGACTCAGTGGAAAAGACCCTGATGCTGGGAAAGATCGAAGGCAGGAGGAGACAGGGACAACAGAGGATGAGATGGTTGGACGGTTGGATGGCAGATTATATCATCCAAAATTCCAGGATGGATGAAGCACAAGCTGGAATCAAGATTGCTGGGAGAAATATCAACAACCTCAGATACACAGATGACACTACCCTTATGGCCGAAAGTGGAGAAGAACTAAAGAGCCTCTTAATGAAAGTGAAAGAGGAGAGCAAAAGAGTTGGCTTAAAACTCAACATTCAGAAAACTAAGATCATGGTATCCAGTCCCATCACTTCGTGGCAATTAGATGGGGAAACAATGGAAACAGTGACAGACTTTATTTTTTTGGCTCCAAAATCACTGAAAATGTGCTAACTTTGGGTAGAGAGCTTATAACAAGTAAGATAGTCAAATCATTCAGAATAAGAGAAATGAGATGAAAAAAATGAGATGCAATGTTTCAGTTCACATGTTGTCAAACTTTGTTCCCAATGTGTTTGAAAATATGTACATTATTTTTGGAGTACAAATTATATAGTATCTATTGAAAATCATGTCTAAATACTTCTTAAATGTTAACATGTTAACTTGGCCACACATTCAGTTTTAAGACATACACACACATAGAAATTATATTATTTATATTAATAATTTTAAAGATGGACAACTGCTTTTCCATGCCTATCTATATGAGATTGGTAATATAAATTTTAGCACACTCATATAATGGAATACTGTTTATCCATAAAGTTGAGAGACATTGTTCTTTTTGTAATAATACAGAATAATTTACTAGGTACATTGTAATATGGGAAAAGTGAGGGTAAAATCAGTAGGAATAGTGTTCTATTTCTGCAAAAACATGCAATCACATATACATGTATGAATACATTTAGATGTTTTCTGGAATAATACATGGGCAACTAGAACTTGCCTCCTGAGAAAACTAGGTTGCTGAGATCAACAATGAGAGGAATATGTACTTAATTCCACGTATCCTTTTATATCTTTTGAACTTTTTAGTGACTACATAATATTTGTTTAGAAGTATAAGAGAAGAAATAAATGATGATGATGATGATGATAATGGTGATGATGGTGATAATGGTAATGATGATGATGATGGTTATATGGAATTTTGTATTCCCAGGAAACAATCAACCAGCTTGAAAAGAGTTCTAATACAGTGGTCCAGATACTAAAAAAAAATAAAATAAAATTTATATCCTAATCTTATTTGTATAATGTAGTTGACTTCTATTAATACATCCTTAAATTCTCTGAAAATAAAGCATGAAGTATTATGTGTCTGGAATACCAGCTTGTATATCTTCTTTCCAACACAAATTAAAGTTTTAAGGTGTTGAAAGCCTGTGCTTGCTTGTTGTCTTTGTGGGAATATCCTTCTCTGTTTGGGGCTTGCTAGGCGCATCTTTGTTTTCCTGAAAGCGTTGATGTCATATGTCACCTGGCCATCCCCACTGCCATCTCTTTTCCTGGAGAAAAGGGAAGGGGGTCCTTCACCTGCAGTGAAGGAGGGATGTGTGCAAACCACATTCCTGCATTAGCTGCAGAGCAGGACCTGCTGGCCATAGGGAGACTGATACTATTGTAGTTGATTGTGCTCAATCTCTTCTCTGAGTTTTATCTTTTTATGAAGACCCTAACACCTGGGTTGACATCCTGGAAGAGCTGCTCCCAGTGGTTGGCATGGTTAGGCTTTTTGCTATCCTCTACTCAGTGGGACTCCTCCCACTGGTTACAGTGTAAGGGATAATAAGTGTCACAGTGTCCTTTCTTGACATTAATTTTATGTGAAAACTTGACTAGGCTATGGTGCCATGCATGCTAAGTCGTCTCAATCACGTCTGACTCTGTGCAATCCTATGGACTGTAGCCCACCAGGGCCCTCTGTCCATGGGATTCTCCTGGCAAAAATACTGGAGTGGGTTGCCATGCCCTCCTCCAGGGGATCTTCCTGACCCAAGATCTCTTACATCTTCTGCACTGACAGGCAGGTTCTTTACCACTAGCACCACTGGCAAAGGCCCTCTATGGTGCCCAGCTGCATGCTAAAATACTAGTCTAGATGTCACTGTTAAGGTAGTTTTTAGATCGATCTATCTATCAATCTTGCTCTGGAGAATGCTGATTTATAAACCACAAGTGCCAAAGACGTTATACAACTGTGCTATGGAAGAGGTAGCAATTTTATGCATTTTCTATGCTTATGGTAATAAAAAATAAGCTTTAAAATATCTGCAGGAATTAATAATCTACAAAAATGATGTAATGCATTATAAAGTAAAACTATAGACTATCTAAAAACAAACATTAGCATAGTTGAATTTTAAAAGTCAAAAGATCAATTCAAAGCAGACTAGACTTACCTGAAAAGAGATTTAATGACCTGGAATACAAATTAAGGGAAATGGTTTCAGGGTGAAGGAGAAAATAGAAAGGATAAAACAAGAGGCTCAATTTATATGTAATCAGTAGATATAAGTGAGGAAACAGGGAAATGGGGCAAAGGTCATATGATTTTCTAGAAATGATGAAATTATTTGTAAATGCAAGAAGTATACTGAATCTAAGTAGAAAAAAAATGGTAAGTTCACACTTGGATAAATGAGAGCAAAATTATAGAATACTAATAGGAATGTCTGGAGAAGGCAATGGCATCCCATTCCAGTACTCTTGCCTGGAAAATCCCATGGACAGAGGAGCCTGGTGGGCTGCAGTCCATGGGGTCGCTGAGGGTCGGACACGACTGAGTGACTTCACTTTGACTTTTCACTTTCATGCATTGGAGAAGGAAATGGCAACCCACTCCAGTGTTCTTGCCTGGAGAATCCCAAGGCTCCCCTGTCCAACAGAGATGACAGCCCACCTGGGGTCGCACAGAGTCAGACATGACTGAAGTGACTTAGCAGCAATAGGAATGTCTATCTAGAGAGATCAAGATGGGAGAATAGAAGGGCATGGAGCACATTTCCTACAAATACATCAAAAATACATCCACATGTGGGACAATTCTCATGGAACACTTACCGAACTCAGAAGATCTCATACAGTCAGAACTACAAGAAAGATCGCCATGTAACTGGGTAGGCCAAAATAAAAAAGAATCAGGACAGGACCTGTTTTCCTGGGAGAGAGCTGTGAAAGAGGAGAGGTCCCTCACCCTAGACTCTGGAACTCCCTTCAACAGCCGGGAGATCAGCTCTGGGACAGACAGGCAGCTTCACAGGCTAAAAGAAGAATGCAGTAGCCAGATTGCAACAGGCAGAATAGAGAGAGACCAGCACAGAGGGTCCATGTCACCTGGCTACATTGCTTAGCCTGAGACATGTGTCTGCTAATATATGGGAGTGGAGGGCAGGGGTCAGGGGGCGGGGTGGGGGGGGTGCCTGGGTGCTGAAACTCAGGTTTCAGAGGACAGACCTGGGGAGAGGACTGGGTTTGGATGCTCAGATTTACACTGCCAGTGCCCATGGGCCATCCAAGCAGAATACTGGTGCATGGTTGGTCTGGCTGCTATGGGCTTTGCAATGTAGGCACACAAGGGTGGGGCCAGGGTCTGGGCTGATTCCATAGTTCCCATGGTGGATCCTGGTGCCTGAGTTTAGTGGATCTGTGCTGGTGGCTTTATGAAAGCATCTGAGGGACATCCAGGCTGACTGCCTGCATCCCCATGGCTAAGGTGGGACCGACGGTAGAGCCAGCAACAGTTACCCATTTGTTACCCATGCAGTGGGTGACAAGAGACACCACAGAGTGCAATTCCTGGTGGACAGATCCTGCGGAGTAATTCTCAGCCACTCCTCTCCCAACAGAAGCACTCCAGTCTGGCCTACCTAACACTGCAGCCCAGAAATGGACCTGGAGACCTCTAATCCTCCATGGATTAAAGCCTTGTATAACTCAATGAAACTATGAGCCATTCCAGGCAGGGCCACTCAAGACAGATGAATAATGATGGCCTGTTCTAACAAATAACAGATTGTCATTTGTTAGAGTTCTAACAAAATGTGGTCCACTGGAGAAGGGAATGGCAAACCACTCCAGTACTTTTGCCTGAAAAACCCTATGGCATGTGATAGTCCATGAGGTCACAAAGAGTCAGTTACAATTTAGGGATTTAACAACAACTCCAATGACTCAGCCCCCTACAGGGCTGTGACATTCACAGAGCAAAGAGGAGTTTCCACTCAATATCCAGTGCAGGCTCTGGACACCACATCACTAATCACACCTCCTCTCAAGGGGATAACAGCAAACACACACTGAGGCAGGCTACGCAGGAACACTCTCACATAAAAACAGCCCTTTAAAACCAGACTAGATAACTATAACTCCTAAATTCACAAAGTAAGAGAAAAATGTGTAAAATAAAGAAGCAGAGCGACCATCCCCAATTAAAAGAGCAAGAGAAATCCCCTGAAAGAAAACCAATGAAACAGACCTCTCCAGACTACTAGATTTTGAGTTCAAAAAGGAGGTATTAAAAATACCACACACACACACAAATTATAAGCAATATCACTGATGAACAAAGATGCAAAAATCCTCAAGAAAATACTAGCAAAAAAATTCAACAATACATTGAAAGAATCATATACCATGATCAAGTGGGATTTATTCCAGGGATACAAGGCTTTTTAATATCCACAAATCAATGTGTGTGATATATCACATTAACAAATTGAAGAATAAAAATCATACAATCATCTCAATACAGGCAAAAAATCTTTTGATGGAATTCAACATCCATTTATGATAAAAGCTCTCCAGAAAGTGGGCATAGAGAGAAAATACCTTATCATAATAAAGGCTATATATGACAAACTCACAGCTAATATTATATTCCTGGTGAAAAGCTGAAAGCATTTCCTCTAAGATCAGAAACAAGACAAGGATGTCCATTCTCACCACTTTTATTCAACATACTTTTAGAAAACAAATTTATGGTTACCAAAGGGAAAGGTGGAGGAGGGACAAATTAGGAGTTTGGGACTTAACATATACACAATACTACATACAAAATAGATGATCAACAAGGACCTATTGTATAATATAGGGGATTTTACTCAACATTTTGTTGTGACCTATTTGGGAAAAGAATCTGAAGAAGAATAGATATGCATATATGTATAAATGAATTTCTTTACTGTATACCTGAAATTAATACAATATTGTCAATCAACTATACTCCAAAATAAAGAAAAAAGAAAGTGTTATTCACTCAGTCATGTCTGACTCTTTGCAACACCATGGACTGTAGCCTGCCAGGCTTCTCTGTCCATGGGATTTCTCAGGCAAGAATACTGGAGTGGGTTGCCATTCCCTTCTCCAGGGGATGTTCCTGACCCAGGGATTGAACCCAGGTCTCCTACATTGCAGGTGGATTCTTTACTGTCTGAGCCACCAGGGAAGCCCAATATAGAATAAACATTAATTTTAAAAAGAAAATATTGTCAGTATCAAAAGTCTCTTGTAATTCTTTTTATTTCTACTCAGAATAATATTAAATAAAGAACTGCAGGACTTCTCTGATGGCCCAGTGGCTAAGATTCCACACTCCCAATGCAGGGGGTGGGCCTAGGTTCTATCTCTGATCATGGAACTTAATCCCACATGCTACAACTAAAAAGTTTGCAAGTAGCAACTCTTCAACTACAGATCCCCCATGCCAAAATGAAGATCAAAGATCCCAAGAGCAGCAATAAAGACCTGGCACAGTCTTATAAATAAATATGTAAGAAAGTAAATATTAAAAAAAACCTGGTATCAGAATAAAATCCAACATCATCATTAAAATGATGATAAGACAAATCTAACTTCTAAGGTTACTGCCTCTTGTACGATATACTTATTTCACAGAGACAAGTGTTTCTTTTGGGTCATAGAACCATGAAGCTAAATCTAACATGAGATGATAATGGTGATGATGAAGACAATGACAGTAACAAATACAGTAGTACAAGGGCTCACATTCATGAAATCATGTTTGAACAGAATGGGATGGATTTCCCACATTTTGTTCTACCAGGTCAAACACTCAAATGCTGTAAACCAAGCTCAAATGTAGACCTGACTGATAAAGTGCATGTTCTTTTAAACATGATTGCATTTAGTTATTCAGTAAACAGGTCTTGACTGCTGACCATGTTCTGGACACTGTGGAAAGCACTGGGGAAGGCAGCAGGAATACTATGGTAAGTAAAAGAGCTATGGTTCCCATGCACATCCAGTTTTTTTGTTCATAAGTAAGACATCAACAGATTGGCATGCCAACAAGTGTAATATTTCAATTTCTGATAAGCACTGAAAAGGACTAGGATGCATGAGGGTAAAGGGATAACCCAAAGTACATGAGTTGGTCGGAAATGTTTCCCTGAGAAATTCAGTTTATATATATATATATATATATATATATATATATATATATATATTCTTACTTAGATTTAGAATACATATAATCTTTTTCAGATTCCTTTCCATTATAGTTTATTACAAAATATTGAATATAGTACTCTGTGTTATACAGTAGGATATTATTGTTTATCTGTTTCATATACATTAGTTTACATCTGCTAATCCCAAACTCCTAATTTATTTCTCCTCCTCTGTCTTTCCCCTTCAGTAACCATACTTTGTTTTCTATGCCTATGAGTCTCTTTCTGTTTTGTAAATAAATTGTATCATTTTTTAGATTCCTCATACAAGTAACATCACATCGTATTTGTCCTTTTTCTGACTTACTTCACTTAGAATGATAATCTCTAGGTCCATCCATGTTGCTGCAAATGGCATTATTTCATTCTTTTTATAGCTGAGTAATATTCCATTGTGTGTGTATATGTGTGTGTGTGTGTGTGCTCAGTCATGTCTGACTCTCACGAACTGTAGCCCTCCAGGCTCCTCTGTCCATGGGATTTTCCTGGCAAGTGTACTGGAGTGGCTTGTCATTTTCTTTACCAAGGGATCTTCCTGATTCAGGGATAGGACTCACGTTTCTGCATCTCCTGCATAGGCATATGGATTTTTTTTTACCACTGAGCCACCAGGGAAGTTCATATATATATGAAAGTTCATATATATGTGGCATAGATATATATGCCACTTCTTTATGCATTCCTCTGAGGATGGCTATTTAGATTGCCTCCATGTGAGATGAATTTTTACTAAGAGAAAATTGAGTCAGGAAAGGAATGAAAGAATGGATTTCCAAGCATATGGAAACTTTGTTTAAAACTCTTAATTGAGCAGTAGTGTGGTACATTTGGTCCTGAATGCAGGTCCATGTGGTAGAGATAGTTTGGGTTTAGAGATGGGCAGGCAGGAGCCATATTCTATAGATTCTTGCAGGCCACAGAAGAGACTGGATGTTACACTCACTGAAACAGGAAGCTTTCAACTTTTTAAAACTTTTGGAAATAAAAATGACATGATTCCTTGAGATGTTGTGGGGGTTTTTTGTTTTTGTTTTTTTTAAATTCACTGCCTACTGAGTGGAGAATGAATTGAAAACAATAAAAAGTAATAAGTCATGACATTGGTCCTGGCAATAGTCCCACCTGCAGCTCACTATGTTGACCAGCCTGTTTTTGGAGAGAATTAAAATATCTAAATGCCTCACACTTGGTCCTGAGAAGCAACAATAAAAAGGGAAGTGCTGGAACTCTCTTCTTATCACCATAAATTAGGCATTTCCAGATATTATGCTTTTATTTACCTAGTGTAAATGCTTTCCAGACAGGAAAATAATCTCTCATATCAATTCAAGGCTATGAAATAGCATTTGCTGGAACAGAATTCAGATTGAAACTGAAATTAACAAGTAGCTACTTGTATAACAAGCTCAATTCTAGGAAATCAGTGGGTTTTCTGTTCTAGCAAAACAAGAATGTGATTTTTTAAATATTTTAACTTATACCAGATTGCATTAAAATTGTTCAAAGGGCAATGAAGCCACTGTCCCTGAGGTTGCCTTTGAAGATGGTTTCTAAATACCTCTTTCTTCCACTGTGCCCACCGGTTTTTCACTGGCTAGAAAAATTTCACAAGCAGCTGCTACTTGTCTGGAAGCATCACCAAAGACTCAGGAGCCCTTAAAATGTAATTCATTTTAAGCTGCATGCCTCTACACTCCTGTAGGACATTTTTTCCACATGGTTTTCAGAGCAAGGGTGTCGGTGCACAATTTATAATGCCTCAAATTTTAAATTCAGTCCTCTACTCTCTAGCAGTGTAACATATGTTACTGGGATAACACATGATAAAAAAGATGAAACACACATTTTGTATTTGAACACTTCACCCCAAAATTCTTGATAGGAGGGGAAATGTGTATATTTATAAAAATCTATTCACACGTCTGCTAGAGCAGAGATGGTAAATAGAAGGATGTAAGTCTTAGCAGAAATGTTTGCTTTAAAACTCAAGGTAATGAGTAGAGGAAAGAACGGAGTGTGGAGTCATCAAGAATGAGATGAGTTTTGGTTGAGTGTAAGGCTTGTATACCATCAAAGTTGTGATGAGCAAAGAATTCTTACGAAAAGAGATGCCTCCTACGGTACATCTTTAATAGAATCTACTATACTCATATATGACTTTTATATAGCCTGCATTTGGGAGTGGCATTTATAGGAGCTGATATTTCCAATTCCACCTCAGAGTGTTCATCACTGTGACTAAAAATTCATGCTACAATAGATCAGACAGTCTCAGCTTGCCATGGAAAACCAACCAAATGTGATATTGTAGGAATAAAATAGAGTCATTCTTAGTTGATTTTCGCTTTAAGGGATGTATGTTAGGGTCTCTAGAGAAGGATCTGCCACTTTGGTGCCCCAGATGGTGATATCAGGGATACCAGCCAGCAGCAAGGCCCCAGCAACCCCAGAGGCACAAGTCTGGACAAGTAGACACTGAGGGGCAACTCTGCCAGAGGCAGTGGAGGGTGGAAAGTGCTAACCCTCAAGTATAACCAGAGGCAGCTCAGATAAATAAAACTTTAGTTAGTGCTGTTTTCCATAGTGCCACCTATGGGAAAACAAAAGGTGGGCTCCTATTTCTAAAGAATCTAAATGTCCACTGACAGAGAAACTGGTAAAGGAGATGTGGTACATAAATAAAATGGAATATCACTCAGCCATAGGAAAGAATGAAATAATGCCATTTGTAGCAACATGGATGAACCTAGAGATTATCACAGTAAGTGAAGTAAGCAAGCAAGTTGCTTCAGTTGTGTCTGACTCTGTGTGACCCCATAGATGGCAACCCATCAGGCTCCACTGTCCCTGGGATTCTCCAGGCAAGAACACTGAAGTGGGTTGCCATTTCCTTCTCCAGTGCATGAAAGTGAAAAGCGAAAGTGAAGTTGCTCAGTCTTGTCCGACTTAGCGACCCCACGGACTGCAGCCTACCAGGCTCCTCCGTCCATGGGATTTTCCAGGCAAGAGTAAGTGAAGTAAGTCCCACAAATAAAAATATTATGGTATCACTTATATGTAGAATTTGAAAAAAAGGATACAAATAAACTTATTTACAGAACAAAAACAGACACACAAACTTCAAAAACAAATTTATGGTTACCAAAGGGGACAAGTAGGGGGGATAAATTAGGAGTTTGCAATTAACATATACAGCCTACTATATATACAAGAGATAATCAACAAGGATATATAGCACAGGGAATTCTACTCAATATTCTGTAATAACATACATGGGAAAAGAATCTGAAAAAGCATGAATATCTGTGAAAATAAATAGTTTTCTTTAAAAAAAAAAAAAAAAGTGGAACCAGAGACACACACATGGGCTTTACGTAAAGAAGAAAGATGTTCACCACTTCAAATGCATCAGCACAGAACCAATGACTCTTCACTACATGAAGAACAGTAATACTGTATCACACAAAGAAAATGACAGTGCTCCAGGAATTCAGAAAGGCAGTTCAATGAACTCGGGAATAAAATAAATGAACAGAAGGAATACTTTGCCAAAGAGACTGAAACACTAAAAAAGAGTCAAATAGAAATTCTGCCGCTGAAGGACTCAATAAACAGAAAAAAGAGTGCATTAGAAAGTATTAGAAATAGAGCAGACCACATGGCAGAGAGAATTAGTCAGTTTGAAGATAGAAATCTAGAAATAATAGACGCAAAAGTGGAAAGAGAATGAAAAAATGCGGAAATTCTGTAACAAGTATCTGACTCCTTTAGGAAAGGCATTAGGGTAATGGGTTTCCCAGAAGGAAAAGAGCAGAAGAAGGGAGCAATTTATTTAAAGAAATGATAGCTGAGAATTTCTTAAGCCTGAGCAAGGAACTTGACATTTAAGTTCATGAAGCAAACTGGTTGCTTTGAATATTTGCCTGACTGATGAAAGACGCAGTTGCAAAAATCCGTTTGTTGACCATTTAATGACAGATTGTTTTTAAAATTCTTTAAAACTGTTTAGCAGGGTTTATCTATTTAGGAAGATTTTTTTTTCCACTGAAATTATATAGCAGTTTATTCTGTCAAACTCAGGTTTTCTCAGAAAAAAAATTCTATCAAAACTCCTAAATATTTAGCAAGAGAGGACCTGAATTGCATTAGGATGGCTGCTTCCTTACTTTGGGGTTATAATCACTGTTATTGTAGACTTACTGTGGCTTCTCACAGCCTTGAAGACAGTTTGGAGAAGGAAAAAATGCAAATGATTTCAAAGTTCTCTTCCATGGACAATATGCAGTTTCTGGGAAATCAGTCCAAATACATTCAAACCAAGAAACTATGTCTGGAATCATTTAGTCACTGAGTTTGGCTTTTGGTTTCAGTTTCCTTCAGCGACATTTCAAAAACCCCTTTCACGGTGAGTTTCCGTTTCATATTCTAATCCTTTGTCCTCTGGCAGAATGGGGTAAAGAGAAAAGAAATCCCTGGGATTGGTAAGGAAAAAAGATATCAGAAACCAACACAAATAAGCTAAGAGAAGGAGCAAGAACTCAAGTTTTCAATGAAGCAGCTTTCTTAACAGCTCCAAAAGATTTCTGCTACTGAATTTACAGTTAAGGTAATACCAGGGGAAGGGTGGGGAAATGTTTGCAAGGGTCAGGATGCTTTTTTGTGGAACAGTAGGAGAAAGAGAGGGTGGGACGAGTTGAGAAAGTAGCATAACATATATACAATATCATGTGTAAAATAGATAGCTAGAGGGAAATTGCCGTATAACACGGGGAGCCCGGCCTGGCGCTCTGTGACAACCTAGAGGAGTGGGATGAAGGGAGGGGAGGGAGGCTCCACTGGGAGGGTCTATATATAAATATATATAAAATTATGACTGATTAGCATTATTGTATAGCAGAAACCAACACAACATTGTAAAGCAATTTTCTCCATTTAATAATAGTCTGTTCATGGTACGATGCAGCTGAGCTCGATGTGGACTGTCAGAACCCCATTAAAGGTAAATTGTGGTGATGTCAGCCAGGCAGCAGAATTCATTGTCAGTTCCTTTTGTTTATGGCTGAACTAGACAGGAGCATGTTCGGGGACGGAGAGTGTGAAATGTCTTCATCCTGTTTTTCTTTCTTTGCCACCTTATGACTCATGGAGATTGTAACTGCCACTTAAATTACCTTTGTCTTTGATAAAACCTGATTAAGATCCTTCAAATTGCAGCCTGAAGTTTTCAAGAACTATGTATATTTCTTATTTTTATTTATTTTCTTGAGAAACAACATTGAATGAGATGTAATGTAAAGGCTTGCTTACATTAAGAACAAAAGAGAAAAAAGGAAAAAAGTTGAATCCCAGAATGTAGAATGAAACAAGGCTTCATGAAAATGGCTATACATTTTATTCCTAGTGTTGTACTTTGTTTGAAGATGGATTTCTTTGTTCAGAAAGAATCCTAAATTAATTAGCTTTGATTTCTTGACACCCTCTCATTCCTTAAGGCCTTTTGTGCTTTGTATTGTTTCTGCTACTCTATTGATTTTACTATTAAGAATCACTTAATATAACAGTTGCCCTCCTTGAGCACTTAAAACCGTCTGGCAATTTTGTTCACTCCTTGGAACTCTCTCCTTTGAATGTATTATTGTTGTGAAAGGTTGTTGTTGAATCACGCGAATACACCGGGATTCTTGGCCCCCGGAGGAGAAGAATTCAATCCGGGGCCAGAGACGAGGCTTGATCGCTCAGAGCTTTTGTGTAGTAAAGTTTTATTAAAGTATAAAGGAGATAGAGAAAGCTTCTGACATAGGCATCAGAAGGGGGCAGAAAGAGTACCCGCTTGCTAGTGTTAACAATGAAGTTATATACTCTCCAGTGAATCCAAAGAATGTCGAGGTTGTAAAGACCTCATCAGACCTACTCCCATAATTTACATTTTAAGATAACACTGTCCTCAGGCAAGATACATCCTTGTAAAGACCAGGTCTACTCCCATAATTAACATTTTAAGATAACAGAATTAGCCAGAAGGTTTAATCCAAAGACTGTCCTTAATCCAGAGACTGTCCTCAGGCAGGATACATTATTGTTATATAATCCTAAGGAATGTGGAGAAAGAAAAAAAGTTTGTCCTTTCTTCCACCTTGAGAATTCCAGACCCCTCTCTCCTTGGGAACCCCTAGACTTCCTATCAACCTGCCTAGGAAATGACTCTCTCAGTTGTAGCCACGCATTCCGGAAAACAAACTCACTCAGAAGGGCAATGCAGATAGTGGAGTGCAGTTTATTACACCGGCAGGCCCAAGGCAGAGTCTCCTTTTAGCCAAGGACCCTGACCAGTTTTTGTGAAAACCTTGTATACCCTAAGTGCAATAACCCGCCTCCCCAATTCCCTGAAACTAGTCTGAACAAAGGAAAAAGAAAGATACAATCAAAGTTAACCCATGATTCATATGCCTTAAGCCTAGGTAGTTAACAATGGACAATTATCAATAGGCTTGTGGTCAGACCCTAATAAGCACAATAGAATGTATGATTCTATTAGGTTACACAGATAATTAGGGTATTCTTTAAGGCAGCAGAGAGTCTAGGTACAAGCCCTGGGGCTCTTCCTTCTGGGGGCCAGGTTTTCCAGTTGGTTTGTTGTTTCCATAGATACTGGGTATATAGCTCAAAGTCCACAGTCTGGCCCAAGATGGAGTCTTGCTTTCAAGATAGAGCCTGTTCTGTGTGTTTCCTCCTTCATTATCATGGCACATACTTTGCACATCTCCTTCTTGTTTGATTTCCATTTTTCTCCTTTATAAGAGCTTTTCCTCTACAAATTCAAACCAAAAACAACACAGAGCAAAGTGAAGGCAAACAACAATAACAAAAGCACACATCATAAACTGAGTTATGATAGCAGAGCGACAGTTACACATGAGGCTCAAACACAATGAATCTGCAAAGATGTTTTGGAGGCTGGGTTATTCGATTAACATTAAAGATGCTACCCAGATAACATTTTAACATATAAAATACTTCCACTAGTATAAATACATGGCCCTGATGTTATTTATTAAGTGGCCTGAAAATTCAGACAAATTCATTTCCTTTCTCATTAGTGACATTATCCCATAGCAAGAGATCTGATAAGCTCTCAAAATCTACAAATAAATTTTGATTGTTTATCTTCTGTTTTTCTAGATAATTGTTGTAAGTCAGGTCTCCATATCTTTCTAATTTAAAAATGATTGTGATTCCTGCTATAAACAAATCAGACAATAGGACTCAACAAACATAAGATGCCAATATTGCTTTGGAAATGGGTTAAAGTAAAAAGAGATCTGGCCTTTGGTAATGTAAAGTTTTGTGGAATCCTCTCTTTTTGGATCTGGCTTGGACTGGGCATTTCTGGCTCCCATGTCCTCGGGCTATGTCATTTGCAATGGATCTCTTATCTGCTCCCAAGCAGTTTCTATTTATTTGTCACCTGGATAATCTCTCTTCACACTTTTCAAAAAAGGAATTTTTACATTAGCTAACAAGGGAATCCAGACCTTTTTATTGTAGGATATCCCTTTAAAAAAAGGCAAGCAGATGGTGAGATTTTAGCTTCTGTTGTAAATAATCGCTTCTAAAATGGAAGATAATCATTCTTTATAATATGGCAAGGCAGAAAAGCAAGCATTTGTTTACATTTCAGATAGCTTTAAAACTGTTTTATTGGGGATTCTTTAGGTTACAAGAATTAACATTAAGAAATTAGAAAATAGTTGTTACAGTGAAGGCAGTTTGGGGAACCAGTTGGGGTGTCAGGGATACCAATTGATGATTTTCAATGGGCCATTCTGCAGAGCTATTAAGTCCAGACATACTAAACAAAAAAGAAAACACTGCTACAAGAGTTCTCAATTGCTAAAATTGAATCATATATATATATATATATACACATTCAAATATAACTTTTCAAATTATAGAAAGTGCCCTGAGTGAATAGGAAAAAAGGCTTTATTTTAGCAAGCAGCATCAAAATTATGAATAATAGAATTCAAGGAATCTCACACATATTTAGGTTTTTATACATTTTATTCCATAATCTGAATCTTATAATGATTAAGTGTTAAAATATTTTCCCTCACTTTCTCATTCATAAAATGGTCACTCATTGAAGTTTTGATTGAATAATACATATTAATAGTTATATAAAAATTCTTTAAAAGTGAAGCTTTAAAAAGTAAACAATTACTATTTGCTAGACAATGGTACTTAAGGACCTGGCAGGATTTACTTTAATGCACTTTGGCTGGACATAGTCCTAAATTAGAGAAAAGCAGGTTAATATTGGGTCAAGGAAAAAAGTGTAAAAGAACAAATAGTGGTCATAAAGATTCAATCTGGGGATCCAGGGAGATACAGACTAAGAAACATAAGCAAGACAAAAGCCAATGGAGAAAAATGAGACTCAAACTAGCAGTAGTTTAGACTCAGAAAATGCTTTTCTATACATTCACCAAATACTTAAGAACCAGTGGGGCAGCCTCTAGTATAACTCTGAAGGGCCTCATTTCAGTTCAGTAGCTCAATCATGTACAACTCTTTGCAACCCCATGGACTACAAAACGGCAGGCTTCCCTGTCCATTACCAACTCCAGGAGCTTTCTCAAACTCACATCCATTAAGTTGGTGATGATGTTCAACCATCTCATCCTCTGTCATCCCCTTCACATCCTGCCTTCAATCATTCCCAGCATCAGGGTCTTTTCCAGTGAGTCAGTCTTCTCATCAGGTGTCCAAAGTATTGGAGTTACAGCTTTAGCATCAGTCCTTCCAATGAATATTCAGGACTCATTTCCTTTAGCATTGACTGGTTTGATCTCCTTGCAGTCCAAGGGACTCTCAAGAGTCTTCTCCAACACCCCAGTTCAAAAGCATTAATTCTTCAGTGCTCAGCTTTCTTTATAGTCCAATTCTCACATCCATACATAACTACTGGAAAAACCATAGCTTTGACTAGACAAATATTTTTCAGCAAAATAATGTCTCTGCTTTTTAATATGCTGTCTAGGTTTGTCATAGCTTTTCTTTCTTCCAGGAGCAAGCATCTTTTAATTTCATAGCTGCAGTCACCATCTGCAGTGATTTTGAAGCCCCCAAAATAAAGTCTCTCATTGTTTCCCCATCTATTTGCCAGAAAGTGATGGGACCAGATGCCATGATCTTAGTTTTCTGTATGTTGAGTTGTAAGCCAACTTTTTCACTGTCCTCTTTCACTTCCATCAAGAGGCTCTTTAGTTCTTTGTTTTCTGCCATAAGGGTGGTGTCATCTGCATATCTGAGGTTATTGATATGTCTTCCAGCAATCTTGATTCCAGCTTGTGCTTCAGCCAGCCAGGCATTTCACATGATGTACTCTGCATGGAAGTTAAATAAGCAGGGTAACAATATATAACCTTGACGTACTCCTTTCCCCATTTGAAACTAGTCTGTTATTCCATGTCCAGTTTTAACTGCTGCTTCTTGACCTGCATACCGATTTCTCAGGAGGCAAGTCAGGTGGTCTGGTATTCCCATCTCTTGAAGAATTTTCCACAGTTTGTTGTGATCCACGCAGTCAAAGGATTTGGCATAGTCAATAAAGCAGAAGTAGAAGAAGGCTGAGTGCTGAAGAACTGATGCTTTTGAACTGTGGTGTTGGAGAAGACTCTTGAGAGTCCCTTGGACTGCAAGGAGATCCAACCAGTCCATTCTGAAGGACATCAGCCCTGGGATTTCTTTGAAGGCAATGATGCTGAAGCTGAAACTCCAATACTTTGGCCACCTCATGCGAAGAGCTGACTCATTGGAAAAGACTCTGATGCTGGGAGGGATTGGGGGCAGGAGGAGAAGGGGGTGACAGAGGATGAGATGGCTGGATGACATCACTGACTTGATGGACGTGAGTCTGAGTGAACTCCGGGAGTTGGTGATGGACAAGGGAGGCCTGGCATGCTGCGATTCATGGGGTCGCAAAGAGTCGGACATGACTGAGCGACTGAACTGAACTGAACTGAGATGTTTTTCTGGACCTCTTTCTTTTTCGATGATCCAGAGGATGTTGGCCATTTGATCTCTGGTTCCTCTTTCTTTTCTAAAAAGAGCTTGAACATCTAGGAGTTCATTGCTTACGTACTGTTGAAGCCTGGCTTGGAGAATTTTGAGCATTATTTTGCTAGCATGTGAGATGAGTGCAAATGTGTGGTAGTTTGATGTTCTTTGGCATTGCCTTTTTTGGGATGGGAATGAAAACTGCTCTTTTCCAGTTCTGTGACCACTGCTGAGTTTTCCAAATTTACTGGCATATTAAGTGCAGCACCTTAACAGCATCATCTTTTAGGATTTGAAATAGCTCAGCTAGAATTCCATCACCTCCACTAGCTTTGTTCATGTTGATGCTTCCTGAGGCCCACTTAACTTCGTATTCCAGGATGTCTGTCTCTAGGTGAGTGATCACACCATCGTGATTATTTGGGTCATGAAGATCTTTTTTGTATTGTTCTTCTGTGTATTCTTGCCATCTCTTCTTAACATCTTCTGCTTCTGTTAGGTCCATATCATTTCGGTCCTTTATTGTGCCCATCTTTGCATGAAACTTTCCCTTGGTATCTCTAATTTTCTTGAAGAAATCTCTAGTCTTTCCCATTCTATTGTTTTCCTCTATTTCTTTGCACTGATCACTGAGGAAGGCTTTCTTATCTCTCCGTGCTATTCTTTGGAACTCTGCGTTCAAATGGGTATACCTTTCCTTTTCTCCTTTGCCTTTCACTTCTCTTCTTTTTTCAGCTATCTGTAAGCTCTCCTCAGACAACCATTTTGCCCTTTTGTATTTCTTTTTCCTGGGGATGGTCTTGATCACTGCCTCCTGTACAATGTCATGAAACTCCATCCATAGTTCTTCCAGCACTCTATCAGATCTAATCCCTTGAATCTATTTGTCACTTCCACCCTATAATCGGAAGGGATTTGATTTAGGTCATACCTGAATTGTCTAGTGGTTTCCCAACTTTCTTCAATTTAAGTCTGAATTTTGCAATAAGGAATTCATGATCTGAGCCACAGGCAGCTCCTAGTCTTCTTCTTCTTCTTCTTCTTTTTTTTTTTTTTTTTTCGCTGACTGTATAGAGTTTCTCCATCTTTGGCTTCAAAGAATATATTGAATCTGATTTCAGTATTGACCATCTGGTGATGTCCATGTGTAGAGTCTTCTCTTGTGTTGTTGGGTCTAGGACTTCTCTTATTTGAAGGGCTTGGACTTATTTATTATGACCCTTTTATCTATCTTTTTATTTATTATTATTCACTTATTCAGAAACTTAGACCATCTGAGGAGAAGTATGTCTACAGGTTGAGGAAGTAAAATGACTTTTCTCTGCTTTAAGAATAGAAACTTCAGTCTATCCCATGTCTTTCCTTGAACATCAGGTGACACCATGGACATGGCCCCATTGAGTCACATGCCAGAACCCTTGTGCCTCATTGAAAACACTAATGGGCCACTGCTGGTTAATCCAGAAGCTCTGAAGATCCTGTCTGCCATCAGGCAGCCTGTTGTGGTGGTGGCTATCATGGGCCTCTACCGCACAGGCAAGTCCTACCTGATGAACAAGCTGGCTGGGAAGAACAAGGGTGAGTGACACCAGCAGAGCCCAGCCAAGTCCCTTCTGTCTACCCACACTCCCTGTGTGCAGCATGGTGATGTGAGGAGAGAAAGTTAGAGACCTGGGAGGAATATTGAAAGCTAATGCTTGGCTCAAATTTAGCTAATGGTCTTCTGGGAGATGAAAGGTAGAGTTCTGCTTCTGACATATCACCTCATTTTTCCCCTCAGTATCTACTTAGAAAAATTACAGTACTTTCCAATTATAAGAAGACATGAATGAAATAACTTCTACATGTGTATTTATAAGTGACTAAATTTTGATAGTATAATATTCTTGCAAAAAAAGAAATGTCAAATTTCCAGCCCTATGGTACTTGGCATTCTTATTATCGCATTCCTCTATTGTAATTCAGATCACAATACAGAGTTATATTTTCTGCCATATCCTTGCCTTGCTTTCCTTAAATGGTAGCTCACTGATTAAGACAGTCTCCAGTTTCCAGATCCACTCCTCTATTACAGCGTCTCAATTCCCCCTGTAGGATTCTCAGTTGGATCTACAGTGCAGTCTCACACGAAGGGCATCTGGATGTGGTGTGTGCCTCACCCCAAGAAACCAAACCACACCCTGGTTCTTCTTGACACTGAGGGACTCGGAGACGTAGAGAAGGTAAGAAACAAGAATTTCTTTTTAATCAACCTCCTCATCCCTGAACACTCTTTACATGGGGAGACTTTTTTTTTTTACTTCTACTTGAACAGGGTATATGTTTTTTCCCCTTTTTGTTTTTAATAGTCAAATTTTAGAAACCTGAAGTGAGAAAAATAGGTGTGAAAGCCAGAATCACAATTGGGAGACTGTGCTAATGTGGAGCTAGGCAGTTAACCGAACTGAAGAGAGAGATGTGCAAAAAAAGTCACCGTCATGAGTGACCCTGCAGAGGCCAGAGGTTAGCAGTGGGCTTCAGGGCAGCAAAACTTGAGTCCAAATCAGGATCCTAGTACTTGCAGCTCTTAAGACTTTGACAAGCAAGATAAGTCTCCTCAAATCTCCTATTTCCCCTTTGGTCTCATCCATTTTATCATTTGCACAGGAGATGCATGTTATTTTCCCACTTCTATCTGGCAAGAAAAAAAGCCTTGATTTGTAGTACTTTCCAGTTTTCTAAGTGCTCCCATCACAGCTGACTCCAAGCTACCAAAGTGAAGTCACTAAACTCAAGGCTCAGAAAAGGTGTACACAACCAGCTGTTGTAAGCTGGTATGAGCTGGCTTGAGCACAAAACGGGATCTTTCCCTTGTACTTCTCTTGTTTTTCATGTCTTCATTTTGCTTTTGATTTACCACAATTCAAAATGATCAACCCATTTTTGCTTTTGTTTACTTACCTGTAACATAGAGACAGTGGTTAGAACCTTATTCTCACAGCATTGTTTTTGAGTATCAGATAAGATCAGTAATATGAACTTCCCTGTGTGTAATAGTTACTCAATAAAATAGATGCATGTATTATGCATACAGACCAACTTTGTTTTACACAGTTGAAAATCTTGATTTTAACTACTCTGGTGACCTTCATTAACTTTGACTATCGATTTTGCAAATACCTAACCAGTTATAAGAGGGACTGATAAGTTAACAAAATATGGTTTTATATAAAATTATCAATGCTAATGACAGAACTAAATTTCCCATGTTTCTCACAACCATTTTAGTTTGTCTTGTTTAACATTTGTAGATCAAGGGTCTATTTTTAGCAACTGCTCATATGGGAGTGCCATGAGCCATGACTGAAATTTATTCTGACTTTTAGGGTGACAAGACAAATGACAGCCATATATCTGTACTGGCACTACTATTGTGTAGTACTTTTGTATACAACACCATGAACAAAATTGACCAGGGAGCTATTGACCTCTTGCAGTATCCTTTTGTGGCCCAGGATGGTACCAAAGCCAGAAAGAATTCCTCCATTCACCAGCTCATGAGTCCTTGTGTATCAAACACAAAGGTGAAAACTCTGTGAACATTAAAAGAACAAGACAAAGTCCTTATGTTTACTGAATGAAATGGGGACTTGGTTACAACCCAAAGAGAATATAAAAGCATATAAAGGCATGGAATTAAATATGGCTCAGATGCAGTTCTATTTCCAAAAGTTTTCCTTAATTGCATCTCAGCTATGTGACAGAACTGTCACATCTGCTCAGAATAGATACCTCACCTAATCTTAACAGGGTAGATGATGCAGCTGACTTTGTGAGAATCTGTCCAAACTTAGTGTGGACTCTGAGAGATTTCTACCTTGGCCTGGAAGCAAATGGGCAACTCATCACAGCAGATGAATATCTGGAGAATTCACTGAGGCCAAAGCAAGGTAAGGGACTCCAATTTTGGAAAGAGGGAGAAAAATAGCACAAGAAGTTATCTCTTATATGTTGCTGGTTAAACTTATAGTTTCTTATATTTACTCAGCTGACTAAACGACCACATAGTATTAATAATACTATGTATTAATAGTATTATATACATAGTATTAATAATACTATTAATAACAGTTAATAACTAAGTAGTTATTATAATTGATCAATAATAATTATTTTAATCACTGTAATTAAATTAATTATTTTAATTAATTATTAATACTATTAATAATACACAATACTAATAATACTATTAATTGTATTGTTAATAATTAATACTATTAATTTAAACAAACTAATAAAGTCCATATTAAATTATATTATTCCCTGTTCTTGAGCAAATTACTTTTCCATTTTCCTTTCCCTGTTTGATCACCTTTTAAGCTTTTGCTTTGGTTTGTGAAAATGTAGTGAAGTAAATAACATCAGGGAGTGAAAATGAAAGTCATTCAGTTGTGTTCGACTTTTTGTGACCTCTTGGACTGTACAGTCAGTGGGATTCTCCAGGCCAGAATACTGGAGTGGGTAGCCTTTCCCTTCTTCAGGGGATCTTTGTAACCTGGGATTGAACCCAGGTCTCCCACATTGCAGGTAGATTCTTTACCAGCTAAGCCACAAGGGAAGCCCAGCATCAGGTAGAGGGCATATTTATTTGTGGGAAATAGATTAAAATGAATGTTAATTTGATACTAAATAAATCCTATTTTTCCCTCCAAAGGCACCAACCAGCATCTTCAAAATTTTAATCTGCCCCGTCTGTGTATACAGAAATTCTTTCCAGTAAAGAAATGCTTTATTTTTGACTTGCCCACTCACCAGAAGAAGCTTGCCCAGCTTGAGACACTACATAATGATGATCTGGATCCTAAGTTTGTACAACAAGTGGCAGAATTCTGTTCCTACATCTTTAGCCATTCCAAGACTAAAACTCTTTCAGGAGGCATCAAGGCCAGTGGATCTCGTGAGTACCTTTTCAAGGGTTTTCCTTCAATTCAAAATAGAGAATGAAAGCACTGTTGTAATTTTTCCTTCTACTGTCAATGCTAAAAACGCATAGTTAGATACTACCAAGAAAATCATAGGTATCATATTTATTAAATATTTCCAAAAATATTTCTAGATGTTTTTAGTAATGCTTGCAAAATAAGATAAAATAGGAAGAATAATCTGAAAAAAATGTCAAGTTAAAAAAGTTCTGCCTATAAATGATCCACTGTTGAACTAGACTAACCCACATGGGTTGGCAGCACTTATTCCACCAATACAGTGAGTACTTGTTAAGTGCCACAGCCTTAGATAGGCAGAAAATGGGAAGACATACATTGTAGAAATGGAACATACTTAACATAAACATTAAACAAACAGATGCCCAGATTGTCTAAAACCCTTCAAGAAATCTAAGCAGACTTCTCAATCCAATTGTTCCTAAATACTCTATGTCTTGGAACTTTGTAAATTATTGTGTGTTAGTCACTCAGTCGTGTCCAGCTCTTTGCGACCCCAAGGACTATAGCCCACCAGGCTCCCCTGTCCATGGAATTTACCAGGCAAGGATACTGGACTGGGTTGCCATTTCCTTCTCCAGGGCATCTTCCCAACCCAGGGATCGAACCCGGGTCTCCTGCATTGTAGGCAGATGCTTTACAGTCTGAGCTAGGGAAGTCCGTATTGTAAATTATTGCTACAATCTAAAGGGAAGATGAGTGGAAACACAAGGAGGCAAAGGATGAGGAGCATAAACAGGAAAGTTCCAAAAAAGAGTAAGGTGACCTGGTCTAATTTGCCTACTTTGTGCTTTTTCAGGTGAGGGTAACACTCACCAGCTTTACATGTTCAAGTGGATGACAAAAGGGAATTTTGAAGGGAATAGAAATCTGAGGAAGAGAGAAAGAAAGGGAAGAGTAAACAGGCAAAAGGTCTACAGTATTCTAAATAAATGAATACACACAACTTTGTATAACCATCTCCTCATTGCTCAATTAGAAAGTGATGAAATGTAGGTCATCACACAAATCTTCAATTTTCTCCTTTGAACACTTTCTTTTCTCAGAGAATGAAAGATCTGTCTTCTTGATCACATAATTTCCCAAAGGAACTTACTTGGGCCATTTGAACACTGTGCAGAAGGCTGAATATGCTAAATTAACATTTTCAGAATTAGTTCAGAGCATGTCCTTTTTCTCTGCAAATAATTCAAGCATCTCTTCCCCCTGTGAAGATCTAGAGAACCTAGTGCAGACCTATGTCAATGCCATCAACAGTGGGGATCTGCCCTGCATGGAAAGTGAAGTCCTGACCTTGGCCCAGATTAAGAACTTGGCTGCAGTGCAAAAGGCCATTGCCCATTATGACCAGAAGATGGGCCAGAAGCTGCAGCTGCCCACAGAAACCTTTCAGGAACTGCTGGACCTGCACAGGGCCAGTGAGAAAGAGGCCATTGAAGTCTTCATGAAGAACTCTTTCAAGGATGAGGACCAAGGGTACCAGAAAAAATTAGAGGTAATTAAGTTTTTTGCTACAGTTCATGGGACTTAGGGGCAATAAATGGAGAAGGCAATGGCACCCCACTCCAGTACTCTTACCTGGAAAATCCCAGGGACAGAGGAGCCTGGTGGGCTGCTGTCTATGGGGTCGCACAGAGTTGGACACGACTGAAGCGACTTAGCAGCAGCAGCCGCAGCAGCAGGGACAATAAAAGGCAAAATGTTGCTATGCAATACAAAATGTGGACTTAAGAAAAACAATTCTTACTAGACAGAGAGATAATGACTATCACTTGTGTGACCAAGATTTCACTATTATTCTGAAGACAAGTAACAACAAAAAGCATATAACTACCCTGGACCCAACTGTTGTTGTCATTATTTAGTCTTAAGTCATGTCCTACCTTTTTCAACCCCATGGACTGTAGCCCTCCTGGCTCCTCTGTCCATGGGTTTTCCCAGACAACAGTACTGGAGAGGGTTGCCATTTCCTTCTCCAGGGGATCTCTTCCCAACATAGGGATCAAACCCACATCTCCTGCATTGCAGGTAGATTCTTTATTACTGAGCCACCAGGGAAGCCCCTAGACCCTTTAGATTCTGAAAGTTTCACACACAGATAACTCATCTTATTATGTTACACCCATGGACTAGTTTTTCAAAGCAATCTTATCCCTTAAAAAATTGTATTCATAAAGTATTAACTTTCCTTTTTTATTAATCAAGCATACAGAATTGCCAAACGCTCTACTAAAAGATTATCTCCTCAGGTTTAATAGCATATGCTCATTATTCAGGCCAATTACCCATTCTACCTCCTCACTGGAAATCCCAGACCCAAAATAATATTGAAACAATAGTAACACAGTAGGTTGCATTTAAAATTAGGGCTTGAGGCTAGAGATCTGTAGTCTGAAGATTCTATCTAAAGCAGAAGAGGCAAAAGAAAGGGATGTCCAGAGACTTCAGATACAAAAGTAAAGTCACTTTTCTACAGTGTATTATCCATGGAACTTTTTTACAATAGGTTTGGTAGAAAGAATATAGTATTGCTTGTAGTCTTAGAGATTCTCTTTGTGAATCATTTCTAAAAATACTGAAGTGTTGGTAATACCTTTTCCATGGGCCTTTGTCCCCTTAAAGATGCAGCTAGCAGCCAAACAGAATGACTTTCATGAACGAAACTTGGAGGCATCACAGAATCGTTGCTCAGCTTTACTGCAGGATATTTTTCATCCTCTAGAAGAAAATGTGAAGCAAGGGGTTTATTCAAAACCCGGGGGCCATTGTCTCTTCATTCAGCAGAGAGATGAGCTGAAGGCAAAGTACAATCAGGAGCCCAGGAAAGGAATACAGGTATCCTTGGTTTTATGTATTAATTATGGGGGGCTTGTTGGGGGGGTTCTTCTTTGAAAATTCAATGACAACAGGCAGGAAGACTAATAATTGTGGAATTGAACTAGACTTTTGTGATGAAAGTGAAAGAAGAGAGTGAAAAAGTTGGCTTAAAGCTCAACATTCAGAAAACGAAGATCATGGCATCTGGTCCCATCACTTCATGGGAAATAGATGGGGAAACAGTGTCAGATTTTATTTTGGGGGGCTCCAAAATCACTGCAGATGGTGATTGCAGCCATGAAATTAAAAGATGCTTACTCCTTGGAAGGAAAGTTATGACCAACCTAGATAGCATATTCAAAAGCAGAGATATTACTTTGCCAACAAAGGTCCGTCTAGTCAAGGTTATGGTTTTTCCAGTGGTCATGTATGGATGTAAGAGTTGGACTGTGACGAAAGATGAGTGCCGAAGAATTGATGCTTTTGAACTGTGGTGTTGGAGAAGACTCTTGAGAGTCCCTTGGACTGCAAGGAGATCCAACCAATCCATCCTAAAGGAGATCAGTCCTGGGTGTTCGTTGGAAGGACTGATGCTGAAGCTGAAACTCCAAAACTTTAGCCACCTGATGAGAAGAGCTGACTCATTGGAAAAGACCCTGATGCTGGGAGGAACTGGGGGCAAGAGGAAAAGGGGACAACAGAGGATGAGATGGCTGGATGGCATCACTGACTCTATGGATGTGAGTTTGAGTGAACTCCGGGAGTTGGTGATGGACATTGAGGCCTGGCGTGCTACAATTCATGGGGTCACAAAGAGTCGGACACGACTGAGCAACTGAACTGAACTGAATCATTTTTTACTTCTGATTATATTTTTTCGGGTTCTTAGGCTGAAGAAGCTCTTCAGAAATATTTAGAGTCCAAGGAGTCTATGAGTGTTACCATTTTGCAGACAGACCTGGCTCTCACAGCAATGGAAAAGGAGATGGAAGGTGAGGAAAAAATGGGGGAAAAAAATGCAACACAGAAATTCTACACATTTTAAGTTAATTTGACCTGGTTAAACCTGAGATCATTAAACTAGAGCTAGAATGGCAAAGATGTACCATTCTTAGCTCCTCAGTCTATACCTGAATAGGGCATAAACCCTCAGCTACCATATGATTACATGCAGGGAGAAAAAATGACCAAGGAAATTTTACCTATGAAGTAGCGGCAATAACAAATAAGGGAGTGGGGGCAGAAGGAAGGGTACTTTAATCCTAGAGAGGTTTGTCATTTTCTTCCTCTCCGAGGTAGGTATAACGGAAGAGTTTATAAAGGCTGAAGCACAAAGGCTGATGGAAAGTCTAATGCAGCATCAGCAAATGATGGAGTCGAGGAAGATATTTCATCAGGAACAAGTGAGACTAATGGAGACAAACAGAGTATACCAGGAGGCACTGCAACAGAGGGCCATGGAACGTCAGCTCCAGGTACTCATCAATTATTTCATCTCTGGATTTTAATCACACTCCCCTCTCTGTATCAATGAGAACACGAAGCACCAACAACGTGGAAGAGGCAGCATAAGACTGTAGCCTAGGGCAAAGACTCTGGAATTAAATAGCATGGGTGAGAAACCCAGCTCCACCTTACTAAATATATTGTTTGGAAATAGTTATATTAATATTACTTATTTTATAGGGCTATTTTGAAGCTTAAATGAGTCAATATTTGAGTTTAGAATGGTGCTTGGCACAGCATAAGCACTGTAATTTGTTAAGCAAAATCCAAGGACATTTCTAACCCACAGTAATTAGTCTTTTTGTTATTTTGTTCATTTTTCTAGCTAGTCTTTTCTTTTGGTCATAGATTACCTTGTTAAATTAATCTCATATTACTATGTCCAAACCCCTGTCTTTACCTTAATTGTTGCTGGTTCTGAAGGCTTGCTTGCAGAGTTTGTTTCATCCAGTCCTCTGCTATTATTATCACTCAGTTGGCAGTAGTTCCTATCTACCAAGCACTGTACAAAGCACCATACATACATTCTTTAACCTAGTCTATTCAGTGAATCAGGGCCATTATGCCCCATCTTTCTGATTAGAAAAATTAAGTTCCAAAGAGATAATTAATGCCACTATCACACAGCCTAGCAAATTATCAAAACAGCCTTCCCAGTGGGTTGGATTTGCAATGCTTTCATATCTACAAACCTAGTTGTACATTCTTCTGTGAACACCCTTAGGAGACAAAGGGCATCCTCCCCATCATGGCTGATCTACCTGTAGGTTCTTGTTTTCCAAGAACTGTTTCAAGACAATTTTGAGATTATAGACCCGCACTGAAGGGCAGTATTTTCAATCTAGGGGTTCGGATCTCATTCTTACCTTCTATTTTAACCCCATGACTGTGGAGACATGGAACAAATTCCCTTATCTAAGGCTCAGAGTCATCACCTGATTGAGGATATCACCTAGACCACCTAGTTGAACTTTTGTATTGAGTTATAGTTATGATATTCATAATGGATAAAACGTGCATTTTACTAATTTCAACCTCTCCTTGTAATACTAGATCTGATGTTCCTTTGTGTGTGCATGAGAACTGAAGTCAAGATGTGATTCAGATTGCTTCAGGACAAAGGGAGAAGGGGCCTTAGGATATAATTCTTGGGATACCAATATTTCAGGGATTGAGAGATGATGTTTCTGCAGCTATAGGAACAGACCGGGAAGAAGAATTACACAAGTAGGAAACCAAGAGTAAGAGGTAAAATGGATATGAATGGAAAGGAGGAATTAGGGACTATCTTTTACTACTGATTGTTTAAAATAAGTAAGGGAAAGTCAGTGACTGGGACTTTCTATAAACAATGATCTGGACACCACTTTTTGCTCAGCTCTTTCATTTTATGTATCACTCTTTAGGAAGAGGTTAAAAAGCTCAAGGAGAAATTGCAAGCTGAGAACAGAAAACTTCATGATGAACTCCAGAATCTTCTGAGGAATGACTCACCAGATGATACATGCCTCTTACTCTAAAGAGCTAAAACACTAGAATTTCATTTACTTGTTCATTTTCACCAAAGACACAAAGGAACAAGAAGCTATAGAACTTGACACAATCATCATTTAAATAAACTTCATGATATTTATATTGAACTTTTGTATTGAATTATTAAGTTATGATACTCAGTGGGTAAAACGTGCATTTTACTAATTTCGTAGTAAATGCACCAATAGTTTAAGTATTGATTGCTTCCTTAAAAAGATTATGACTTTTATTATAAAGGAAATTTTATCATTACCTCTTGGCAGTGATATTGGGCAGTTTCTATCAGGGAAACTTTCTCTTGAACCTCTAATTTTCCATATTTTTCTCAGTGGGGATTGGAAGTGACCTGGAGTGGAGAGTGTTTCTATAATAACCCAAGTCACATGGGTCTTGATTGAACTCAGGTGGACGTCACTTTTGCCAAATGGTTTTGTGCTGGAGGCCATCAGGGAGAAGCATCGATGATAAAAAAACAACAAAAGCTAACCTAGCTTCTTAGTGCAGACAGTATACAATGAATGGTTCTCAACTGGATAGAGGACACTCAGTTTATGGGCAATTATATGATTCCTGGTCATGGTTGGTAGACGATCTGCTTAGATTATTCTAAGCTATAAGCAAATAACATCATAATGAAACACAAGTACTCTAGAAGATGGAAAGAACTACCAGCATGGAAATTATGTCAAAAGCTGAAAAGCTAAAGAAGTCTAACCTTCCTTCTATCCTCACCAAGGGGATAACTTAAATAGGATATTTTATATTATGAACCAATTACTATTGGATTTTGTTTATAATCCTTTAAGTCTGTAAATAAACAGTATAAGGAATGCAACATAATGTGACAAACAATATGATGGGGCTTATTTAATTTTAAGCCCCAAATGTTGGCATTTAATTTTGAGCCTTGCTTACAGTACTAAAATTAAATGAGTGTAATTGCTTGCAATCATATATGAAAACCTACTGATTTTTTTATTAAAAACTATAGGTTATAAAAATATATGCATATGTATATATATTTTAACTGTAAATAACCATAAAATTTTTAAAAATAATTCTACCACTTTGGCTTTTTTTCTCCCAATAGTTACATCTTCAGGGATTTCAGTATTTCTGTAAAATGACTGAAAATTATTTTAATAGTAAAAAATTAAATATTTTCTTATACATTTTATTGGAGAAGGCAATGGCACCCCACTCCAGTACTCTTGCCTGGAAAATCCCATGGACAGAGGAGCCTGGTGGGCTACAGTCCACGGGGTTGCAAAGAGTCGGACACGACTGAGTGACTTCACTTTCCTTTTTCACTTTCATGTACTGGAGAAGGAAATGGCAACCCACTCCAGTGTTCTTGCCTGGAGAATCCCAGGGACGGGGGAGCCTGGTGGGCTACCATCTATGGGGTCGCACAGAGTCAGACACGACTGATGCGACTTAGCAGCAGCATCAGCATACATTTTATTTCCTTTTTGTTTCTTTATCTCCAGTAAAATCAGCTCAGTACAGTCATCAGTCATGTCCAACTCTTTGTGATCCCATGGTCTGCAGCATGCCAGGCTTTATTGTCCATCACCAACTCCTGGAGCTTATTCAAACTCATGTCCATTGACTTAGTGATGCCATCCAACCATCTCATTCTCATTCCCTGTCATCCCCTTCTCCTCCAACCTTCAGTCTTTCTCAGCATCAGGGTCTTTTCCAATGAGTTGGTTCTCCACATCAGGTGGCCAAAATACTGGAGTTTCACTTTGGCATCATTCCTTCCAATGAATATTCAGGACTCATTTCTTTTAGGATTGACAGGTTGGATCTCCTTGCAGTCCAAGGAACTCTCAAGAGTCTTCTCCAACACCACAGACCAAAAGTATCAATTCTTTGGTGCTCAGCTTCCTTTACAGTCCAACTCTCACATCCATACATGACCACTGGAAAGACCATAGCTTTGACTAGATGGACCTTTGCTGGTAAAGCAATGTCTCTGTTTTTTAATATGCTATCTAGGTTGGTCATATTTTTTTTTTTCCAAGGAGCAAGCATCTTTTAATTTCATGGCTGCAATCACCATCTGCAATGATTTTGGAGCACCGCCCCCCCTCCCCCACCCCGCCAAATAAAATCTTTCACTATTTCCATTGTTTCCCCATCTATTTGCATGAAGTGATAGGACCAGATGCCATGATCTTAGTTTTCTGAATGTTGAGTTTTAAGTCAGCTTTTTCACTCTCTTCTTTCACCTTCATCAAGAAGCTCGTTAGTTCTTTGTTTTCTGCCATAAGGGTGGTGTTATCTGCATATCTGAGGTATTGATATTTCTCCTGGTGATCTTGATTCCAGCTTGTGCTTCATCCAGTACAGTGTTTCTCATGATGTACTCTGCATATAAGTTAAATAAGCAGAGTGACAATATACAGCCTTGACGTACTCCTTTCCCAATTTGGCAGCAGTCTGTTGTTCCATGTCCAGTTCTAATTTTGCTTCTTGACCTGCATACAGGTTTCTCAAGAGGCAGGTCAAGTGGTCTGGTATTCCCATCTCTTGAAGAATTTTCCACAGTTTGTTGTGATCCACACAGTCAAAGGTTTTGGTGTAGTCAAGAAAGCAAAAGTAGGTGTTTTTCTGGAACTCTCTTGCTTTTTTGATGATCCAACAGATGTTGGCAATTTGATCTCTGGTTCCTCTGCCTTTTCTAAATCCACCTTGAACATCTGGAAGTTCACAGTTCACATACTGTTGAAGCCTAGCTTGCAGAATTTTGAGCATTACTTTGCTAGCACTAAAGGTAAAAAGAGAAATGGAAAGATATAACCATTTGAATGCAGAGTTCCAAAGAATAGCATGGAGAGATAAGAAAGACTTCCTCAGTGATCAACGCAAAGAAATAGAGGACAACAATACAATGGGAAAGACTAGAGATCTCATCAAGAAAATTAGAGATACCAAGGGAAATTTTCATGCAAGATGGCACAATAGAGGACAGAAATGGTATGGACCTAACAGAAGCAGAAGATACTAAGAAGAGGTGGCAAGAATACACAGAAGAACTATACAAAAAAGTTCTTCATGACTCAGGTAACCATGATGGTGTGATCACTCGCCTAGAGTCAGATATCCTGAAATGCAAAGTCAAGCGGGCCTTATGAAGCATCACTATGAATAAAGCTAGTGGAGGTGATGGAATTCCAATTGAGCTATTTCAAATCCTAAAAGATGATCCTGTGAAAGTGCTGCACTCGATATGCTAGCAAATCTGGAAAACTCAGCAGTGGCCACAGGACTGGAAAAGTTCAGTTTTCATTCCAATCCCAAAGAAAGGCAATGCCAAAGAATGCTCAAACTACCACACAATTGGACTAATCTCACATGCTAGCAAAGTAATGCTCAAAATTCTCCAAGCCAGGCTTCAATAATACATGAGCCATGAACTTCCAGATGTTTAATCTGGATTTAGAAAAGGCAGAGGAACCAGAGATCAAATTGCCAACATCCGTGGATCATTGCAAAAGTGAGCGAATTCCAGAAGAAAGTCTACTTTTGCCTTATTGACTATGCCAAAGCTTTTGATTGTGTGGATCAGAACAAACTGTGGAAAATTCTGAAAGAGATGGGAATACCAGACCACCTGACCTGCCTCCTGAGAAATCTGTATACAGGTCAAGAAGCAAAATTAGAACTGGACATGGAACAACAGACTGGTTCCAAATTGAGAAAGGAGTACTTCAAGGCTATATATTGTTATCCTGCTTATTTAACTGCTATGCAGAGTACATCATGTGAAATGCCAGGCTGGATAAAGTGCAAGCTGGAATCAAGATCGCCAGTAGAAATATCAATAATCTCAGACACACAAATGATGCCACCCTTATGGCAGAAAACGAAGAAGAACTAAAGAGCCTCTTAATGAAGGTGAAAGAGGAGAGTGAAAAAGTTGACTTAATACTCAACATTCAGAAAACTAAGATCATGGCATCCAGTACCATCACTTCATGCAAATAGATGGGGAAACAATGGAAACAGTGAAAGGTTTTATTTTGGGGGGCTCCAAAATCACTGCTGGTGGTGAATTGCAACCATGAAATTAAAAGACACTTACTCCTTGGAAGGAAAAATATGACCAACCTAGATAGCATATTAAAAAGCAGATACATTGCTTTACCAGCAAAGGTCCATCTAGTCAAGGCTATGGTTTTTCCAGTGGTCATGTATGGATGTAAGAGTTGGACTCTAAAGAAAGCTGAGTGCCAAAGAATTGATGCTTTTGAACTGTGGTCTTGGAGAAGACTCTTGAGAGTCCCTTGGACTGCAAGATCCAACCTGTCAATCCTAAAGGAAATGAGTCCTGAATATTCATTGGAAGGACTGATGTTGAATCTGAAACTCCAATACTTTGGGCACCTGATGTAGAGAACTGACTCATTGGAAAAGACCTTGATGCTGGGAAAGATTGAAAGCAGGAGGAAAAGGGGACGACAGAGGATGAGATGGTTGGATGGCAGCACCGATGCAATGCACATGAATTTGAGTAGGCTCCAGGAGTTGGTGATCGATAGGGAAGCCTGATGTGTTGCAGTCCATGGGATCGCAAAGAGTTGGAGCCAGCTGAGCAACTGAACTGATCTTGCTAGCATGTGAGATGAGTACAATTGTGTGGTAGTATGCCAATTCTTTGGCATTGTCTTTCTTTGGGATTGGAACGAAAACTGACCTTTTCCAGTCCTGTGGCCACTGCTGAGTTTTCCAAATTTGCTGGCATATTGAGTGCAGTACTTTCACAGGATCATCTTTTAGGATTTGAAATAGCTCAATTGGAATTCCATCACCTCCACTAGTTCATACTGATGCTTCCGAAGGCCCACTTGACTTTGCATTTCAGGATGTCTGACTCTAGGTGAGTGATCACACCATCGTGATTATCTGGGTCATGAAGATCTTTTTTTTGGTATTCTTCTGTGTATTCTTGCCACCTCTTCTTAGTATCTTCTGCTTCTGTTAGGTCCATACCATTTCTGTCCTCTATTGTGCTCATCTTTGCATCAAAATTTCCCTTGGTATCTCTAATTTTCTTGAAGAGATCTCTAATCATTCCCATTGTATTGTTTTCCTCTGTTTCTTTGCATTGATCACTGAGGAAGGCTTTCTTATTTCTCCATGCTATTCTTTGGAACTCTGCATTGAAATGGATATATCTTTCCTTTTCTCCTGTACCTTTTGCTTCTCTTCTTTTCTCAGCTCTGTAAGCCCTCCTCAGACAACCATTTTGCCTTTTTGCATTTCTTTTTCTTGGGGATGATCTTGATCACTGCCTCCTGTACAATGTCACAAATCTCCATCAATAGTTCTTCAGGCACTCTGTGTATCAGATCTAATCCCTTGAAATCTATTTGTCACTTCTACTGTATAATCGTAAGGTATTTCATTTAGGTCATACCTGAATCGTCTGGTGGTTTTCCCTACTTTCTTCAATTTAAGTCTGAATTTTGCAATAAGAAGTTCATGAAAAAAGGAGTTTCAGCAAAATAGGTCTTAAAAATTATAGAAATATTATGGTGCATACGTGCTAAGTCACTTCAGTCATATCTGACTCCGCAACCCTTTGGACTGTAGTCCACCAGACTTCTCAGTCCACAGATTACCCAGGCAAGAATACTAGAGTGGGTTGCTGTGCCCTCTGCCAGGGAATCTTCCCAACACAGGGATGGAACCCGCATTTCTTATGTCTACTGTATTGGCAGGCAGGTTCTTTACCACTAGCACCACCTGGGAAGCCTATAGAAACATTACACAAAAAGTGAAACTTAGTAGCTCAGTGTGTCTGGACTCTTTGCAACCCCATGGACTGTAGCCCACCAGGCTCTTCTGTCCATGGAATTCTCCATATACCGAAGTAGGTGTCATTCCCTTCTCCAGGTGATCTTTCTGACCCAGGGATTGAACCCTGCATTGCAAGCAGATTCTTTACCACTGAGCCACCAGGGAAGCCCTGGTAGGGTTTTATATGAATTACCCAATTGGGTTACATTTATAGGAGTTTGAAATTTTTTAGTCGCTCAAAATATGATTTATTATTAAAGGAAGAAAAGCAAATATTTTAACATGTCTTTTTTCCTGTTCTTTGCAGAGTTTTATTATGCTAAATTTCCCATAATCAGATAGGGTCTTGTTCTTACTGTTCAGCTGTACTTCCAGATTGAACTGAACTTTCAAAGGTACCAAAGACCACAGCCTATTTTGCTGGAGCACTTACTAATAATACTTTATAACTGCCTTTGCAAGCTGTACAATTCATAAAGGAAAATGATAATGTACAACTTAATATCCAAGGAACTGTCTTGGTTGAAAAGAACAGTATCTTCAAAATCAATACTGGTTTCATTATTACTTCTCTTATAGAGATTTTTTAAAGATGAGACTGGGTAAAATTAAGTCACTTATCAAAAGTTCCAAGCTTGGTATTATTAACGTACAGCATATTACAAACTGTCAGATTTCCAGTATACTTACTGCTCTTAAGTAAGACACAGCAACAGACTATGCTGTGTCTATTAACTCTGTTTATCAATACAAATGCTGGTTTTGATGGCACTGGAGCTATAATAATGACATATAGGCAAGATGCAAATCAATTGCTTTTGACAGTGAAGTTTGATTGACATGAGGCCCAAGTGACAAATTTGAAAATTTCTTAACCTAAAATGAAGTAGCCTTGAAATGTGTTAGAAATGTATAATGGACACTTTCAAATTTATGATAATCTTCTCATATACATCTTCACCTTTGGAAATAGATGTCACAGTTAACAGAGGATGTTAAATTATATAACTGTTGTTTTATTTTTATTATTTTTTTTATTTTATTTTTAAACTTTACAATGTTGTATTAGTTTTGCCAAATATCAAAATGAATCCGCCACAGGTATACCTGTGTTCCCCATCCTGAACCCTCCTCCCTCCTCCCTCCTCCCTCCCCATACCCTCCCTCTGGGTCGTCCCAGTGCACCAGCCCCAAGCATCCAGTATTGTGCATCGAACCTGGACTGGCGACTCGTTTCATACATGATATTATACATATTTCAATGCCATTCTCCCAAAATTTCACAGATTGGATCTTAAGACCAAGAGGTGAAGATACTATTTCCAGTTGGCCTCAATTGAGAGGCACCAAATCTGTTCTTGTGGAATGGTGTTAGGGCAAATGAGGAACAGTCAAGACTCCAGGGCTGTATCTGCAGTAGTGCTTATGGTCACCATCGATAATGTGGCTTAAAGGGAATATACTCAGTTAGCCTTAGAAAAGAACAGCTGAACCTGTGTTGAAGGAAAAGGGACAGAAGGAACATCAGTGCCTCTCAAGGAGTGATAGAAGAGAGCCTTTTGTCTTTTTCACATTCACAAATATGTGATGCCATATTTAGAGGGATACTTTCTTGTATCTATCCTACAAATAAGAAATCTTCATATAAATTTTAGAGTCACCTTTATTCCACCAGGGCTTCCCTGGTGGCTCAGACAGTAAAGCATCTGCCTGCAGTGCAGGAGATCTGGGTTCAATCCCTGGGTTGGGAAGATCCCCTGGAGAAGGGAAAGGCTACCCACTCTAGTACTCTTGCCTGGCCTGGTAGGCTACAGTCCATAGGGTTGCAAAGAGTTGGACATGACTGAGTGACTTCACTTTCTTATTCAACAATAAATATAAATACTATTTCAGTTCCAACTATTTTTTATACAATCACCAGCATTCAATAAAAAAAATTATGAGACACAGAAAAAAAAAAAAATGAAGTAAAAGCTATCCATTGTGAAGACATAAAGCAAGCAGCAGAAATAGAGGTAGACCAAGTGCTGGAACCATCAGACAGCCCTTTTAAAATTGCTATAATTATTATGTTAAAGGATCTAGTGGGAAGATAAACACAGTAGACAGATGAATTTTCAGTGGAGAACTGGAAACTATTAGTAGAGTCAGATAGAAATGCTGTATATTGAATATGTTGAATTGTATATGTTGTAATTGTATATGTTGAATATTTCTTATTCAACAATAGTATAAATTTTCATTGGATTTACACTGAGTCTGTTAAAATATATTTCTATCATCTTTGCTATGAAATCTCTGTATTTTTATATCCATTTAGAGACTTTTTTTACTGAGTAAAGAAATCTGAATTAATATTGTTTTATTCAGTACTTTAGAAATGTTTTTCCACTGTCCCTAACTTGCAGAGTTTCCAGAAAGAAGTTGTTCATATTCTTACCCTTGTTTCCCTGTACGTAGCGTCTGTTTTTCTGATAGCCTTCAAGATCTTTTTGTTTAGGTCTCATTACTCTGCCTATGTTGTGTTTTTCTTTGTATTGATCCTGCCTGGGTTTCTCAACTTCTGAACCTGTAGTGTGCTGTCTTTCAGTAATTTTGGAAGGTTCTCTTTCCTTTTGATTTTTCAATATTACATGTATAGCAAATCTTTTGATATTGTTTTATGATAACTGAGCTACTGGATGCTCAGTTATTTCTTTCATTCCTTTAATAACTTCACGGTTCAGTTTAAATTCTATTGACCTATCTAAAGTTCTCTGATTCTTTCCTCCACTGTGTACTCATTCGATCATCTGCTAAACCCATTAAAGTGTGTATTAGTCACTCAGTTGTGTCTGATTCTTTGAGACCCCATGGACTACAGCCCAAAAGCCTATAAAGGACATCTTAATTGTCATTTACAGCATTTCTATCTGACTCTACTAATAGTTTCCAGTTCTCCACTGAAAATTCATCTGTCTACTGTGTTTATCTTCCCACTAGATCCTTTAACATAATAATTATAGTGATTTTAAAAGGGCTGTCTGATGGTTCCAGCACTTGGTCTACCTCTATTTCTGCTGCTTGCTTTATGTCTTCACAATGGATAGCTTTTACTTCATTTTTTTTTTTTTCTGTGTCTCATAATTTTTTTACTGAATGCTGGTGATTGTGTAAAAAATAGTTGGGACTGAAATAGTATTTATGCTTAGAAATGGACACATCTCTTTTCTGTTAAGATGATTCAGTATAGTTGTAGTTCAGGTGGACATGGGTTTTGTTTATTCTATAGCTAATTTAAGTGATTAAAGCCTCAAATTTCTCCAGTGGAGTTCTGCAATTACATGGTTCTTTATGTAAAACCTGGAATGCCAAAAGGTTTTTCTCAGTATTGCTGTTCCACTCCCAGTTTTAGCAGACTCTGAACACCTGCATCATATAGGTCTTTTCTTTATGATCTTATTTCTATCCCAATGGTGGGCTGCAATTACCTGAATTCAGCTCAAGTCTCCTGGTGACAGTATCAGTCATCTCTCTTCTCTAGGTACAGATGCGTAACCTCAAACCATGAAATGTCCAATCTGCCTGCCCCACCAAGGCAGCTCCCTCATGCCTCCTGCCCTGCACTTAATATTTTCTGTGAGCACCTGATGGAGGTCAGCTTCTTCATCTTTCCCAAACTTTATGTAGCAGGATGTTAAATAATGAGATTGTTCCTATCTGAATATTTTCATTAGGCCCAGTAGTTGAGTACCCTAGGTTTCAAAGAATCCCACAATTTCTAAAACAAGATGCTAGACCATTTTTTTCTGGAATTCACTAATAAAATATGAAAAATTTCATATCACTTAAATGCAGCCCCATTAAATTCTCCCAGTTTAATAAGCCATTTTAATTAAGTTTCCTTTACCAATATTATACTCTTATAACTAAACATTTAAGTGTAATTAAAAAAAATATTCCTTGGAACATTTACAAATCATGGAATCTGGAGGAAATAATCTGAATTTATTTTTGCCTCCATTTTTAAATATTAAAAATATCTTGTTTACATTCAAAAAGAACTCTCCTTAGACTATTCTTCTTTAGTAACCCATCTTTATAGCCTCAATAAGCCATATTAAAAATAAAGCCAAAAACGTAAGAGAGAAAGGAGGACTTCTTGGATCCAGGGAGGAGATAAAAAACTGTTATTATTCAGTTCTGAGTCATGTGCCCACCCTCCTTCTACATCAATCTCTGTGTCTCAGGAAGTACAGGGCCACTATACTTGGCCCACCTTGGGTTCAGCTCTCAAAATGGCCAAGACTGTTTCAGGATTCATTAAATAAATTTGTCTCTGATATATTGTTGCATAAATTTTTAGTGTTATAACAAAATTTTCACCCCTTAATGTTGTATGATTATATTTCACAGGATGAGTTCATGCAATCCAACTAAGACTAGATTTTCCTAGCTACGCTTGCAGCTTGGTATGGACAAGTGATTAAGCGTCATATGAAATATAAACAAAAGTAGATGTATGTCAGGGTTTCCCAGGTGGTGCGGTGGTAATGAATTCACATTCCAATGCAGGAGACTCAAGAGATGCAAGAGATGTGGGTTCAATACCTGTGTCGTGAAGATCCCCTGAGAAGGAAATGGCAACCCACTCCAGTAGTCTTGCCTGAAAATTCCATGTACAGAGGAGCCTGGCAGGCTACAGTTCATAGGACTGCAAAGAGTCGGACACAACTGAGAACATACATTACATTACATTACATATGTATGTCACTACTGCATCTGGGCGAGAGAACTCTGAACTTGGACTCTGTGAATCCTTTTTTTTCCTTTCTACTGCCTGGGTCACAGATGTGGCAGCAGTCAAGCTTTGATCTTGCAGATGAATACAATGACTTGATAGGTAGAGAACAACAGTATGCAAGGGAGCTGCATCCCTGAATGATCTCATGGAGCAAAATTCCCACTCAAGCCAAGAATGAAGGGACTATAACATGTTTTCTAAGCTGTAACAACTGCTGCCTAAATGAGCTCTTTCTCCAGTGAGTTTTTTCTCCCTGTTTTCCTGCCATCAGAGTGATGTAGCAAGCACAATTCTGAGCATGCTTGATAATCTACAAAGACTACCTGTCTTTGGCCTATGATCTAGGCCACAACTGATGTTTCAAATTTATCTTCAATGAGCCATTTGGCTACAGTGGACACCGGCTAATGTGTAGCCCTTATTCATTGCCATTGTGTATTTGCTCATTCTCTTCCTTTAAAACACATTTCCTCTAATCTCTCTTTGATGAAATCTGAGTCACCCTTCCAGACCCAGAAGAAAGTACACCTCCTTTTGAAACCATCTATAACCTTTCCAAATATAATTATTGCTCTGAAACAGACTCAAATATCTCATTTGTAACATTATGTTAGCACTGCTATCTTTCTACTTTATTTTATACTATGTGCCCCCTTCAAGGTATAGGTTTGCCAAGAGTGAGAAATTTGCTTTAAATATCCAGTGACAATGGGTGTCTCATAGGGTTACATGTACCAGTAAAATGAGAGTTCAGGTGTTGCTGGCAAAAGATAGTATTGCTCAATTTTAATAATTCCAAACAAAGACAATTGAAAGCACTAATCAGCGTGGCAGCCACACAGGCCATCTCATGGTTTCCTGAGCATACCAAGCTTGTTTTCACCTCAGCAACCTGCCGATCTCCTGCCTGCAACACTATTCCACTACCTCTTCAAATAGCTTACCCCCTCCTTTTATTTACAACTTTTTTTATACGTTATTTCCTCAGAGAATCCTTTTCTGACTAATATAGCTAGAATAGCTACCTCCTATGCCCATTACTCATATACTTGTTACCATTCTTAATTTTCACCTGAAATTTTATATGCATATATTCATTCATGTGTATACATTAATGTTAACACATACATATTCATATCAGATCAGATCAGATCAGTCGCTCAGTCGTGTCTGACTCTTTGTGACCCCATGAATCGCAGCACGCCAGGCCTCCCTGTCCATCACCAACTCCCGGAGTTCACTCAGACTCACGTCCATTGAGTCAGTGATGCCATCCAGCCATCTCATCCTCTGTCGGCCCCTTCTCCTCTTGCCCCCAATCCCTCCCAGCATCAGAGTCTTTTCCAATGAGTCAACTCTTCGCATGAGGTGGCCAAAGTACTGGGGTTTCAGCTTCAGCATCATTCCTTCCAAAGAAATCCCAGGGCTGATCTCCTTCAGAATGGACTGGTTGGATCTCCTTGCAGTCCAAGGGACTCTCAAGAATCTTCTCCAACACCACAGTTCAAAAGCATCAATTCTTCGGCGCTCAGCCTTCTTCACAGTCCAACTCTCACATCCATACATGACCACAGGAAAAACCATAGCCTTGAATAGATGAACCTTTGTTGGCAAAGTTATGTCTCTGCTTTTGAATATGCTATCTAGGTTGGCCATAACTTTCCTTCCAAGGAGTAAGCGTCTTTTAATTTCATACTAATTATTATTTGAATTAGTATCAGACGTGACTTAGCAACTAAACCACCACCAGATTTCCTTTGTATGTTTTTCTTATAAAATTCTCACCTTTCAAGATTGTAAACACTTCAATATCTGGGACCATGTCACAGTCTATACCTATTGCAGGGATAAGCATATAATAATTATGCAATTAAATGTCTGTCAAATTGAACTGAATCAATATAGAAGCAATCACATTTATTACTCATTTACTCATACTGATTTTTAAAAACTGACTAAAATATTAAAGAGTCCATCTTTGTGGGTACATACCAAGTGTTAAAATAGTTAAAAAAAAAAAAAAAGAAATACAGCTTTCAGTTTAATGCCAATTATTGCTTGGAAGATTCATTCTAATAGCTTACATATATAGCAACACTTTGAGGTACATATTGAGTAAATAATATTTTTATTGCCAACTTAAGAGTTAAGCGAACTGAAAATCTGCATTGATTTTAATATCATAAATTGGACAAGTACAAACAAATACTAGAGATTAGCTAAATCAACTTAGAGATAAATAAACTGCAGCTAAAGAAAACTAACAGAATTCCCAACATCGTTTCAGACTCTGAGTGGACTAATGTCAAAAGATGAAATAATAGCAATGTTGAAATAGAAAATTATGTTTACTTCATACATGTTGTAAACTTTTTTTTAAAAAAAGAAAGCACTGATCATCTAATTTCACCATGAGATGGGAATACTAGACTATCTGACCTGCCTCTTGAGAAACCTATATGCAGGTCAGGAAGCAACAGTTAGAACTGGACATGGAACTACAGACGGGTTCCAAATAGGAAAAGGAGTGCGTCAAAATTGTATATTGTCACCCTGCTTATTTAACTTATATGCAGAGTACATCATGAGAAAGGCTGGGCTGGAGGAAGCACAAGCTGGAATCAAGATTGCCATGAGAAATATTAATAACCTCAGATATGCAGATGACACCACCCTTATGGCAGAAAGTGAAGAGGAACTCAAAAGCCTCTTGATGAAAGTGAAAGAGGAGAGTGAAAAAGTTGGCTTAAAGCTCAACATTCAGAAAACGAAGATCATGGCATAGGGTCCCATCACTTCATGGGAAATAGATGGGAAAACAGTGGAAACAGTGTCAGACTTTATTTTGGGGGGCTCCAAAATCACTGTAGATCGTGATTGCAGCCATGAAATTAAAAGATGCTTACTCCTTGGAAGGAAAGTTATGACCAACCTAGATAGCATATTCAAAAACAGAGACATTACTTTGCCAACAAAGGTCTGTCTAGTCAAGGCTATGGTTTTTCCAATGGTCATGTATGGATGTGAGAGTTGGACTGTGAAGAAAGCTGAGCACCAAAGAATTGGTGCTGTTGAACTGTGGTGTTGAAGACTCTTGAGAGTCCCTTGGACTGCAAGGAGGTCCAACCAGTCCATTCTAAAGGAGATCGCTCCTGGGTGTTCATTGGAAGGACTGATCTGAAGCTGAAAACTCCAATACTTTGGCCACCTTATGTGAAGAGTTGACTCATTGGAAAAGACCCTGATGCTGGGAGGGATTGGGGGCAGGAGGAGAAGGGGATGACAGAGGATGAGATGGCTGGATGGCATCACCGACTCAATGGACATGAGTTTGAGTAAACTCCGGGAGTTGGTAATGGACAGGGAGGCCTGGCATGCTGCGATTCATGGGGTCACAAAGAGTTGGACATGACTGAGCAACTGAACTGAACTGAACTATATTAGAAGAGTACATTTTAGCTTTAACATTAGGAAAGATAGTATATAATCACAACTTAAAGGTAAACTTTCCTAAGAAAATTTGATGAATAGCATTACATCAAATATAAAAGAAAAAAGGATTTTATACCTCAATATTAAATTCAGGAGATGACACAAGATGATAGAGCACAAAGACACTCATCTGAGCTCACCTCCTCTCATAGGCACACCAAAGTCACAACCGTTTGCAGAAAAACCATGGATGAGAAAAATTGGAAACTTCTGGAAAAGGTCTACAACTAAAGATCTAAAGAACCATAAGACAGATGATGGGGTGGAGTCATGTGTCCAGACTTGTGGACATAGCAGCAGAAGCAGAGGGTGGGAGGAACAAAGAAAGTAGCATTGCCATATATACACTATCATGTGTAAAATAGATAGCTAGTGGGAAGCTGCTTTATAACACAGGGAGTCAGCCTCTGTGCTCTTTGACCCTAGAGGGACAGGATGTTGGGGGGAGGCTCAAGAGGGAGTATATATGTGTATGTATATATATATATATATATATATATATATACACACACATATAAAATGACTGATTCACATTGTTGTATGGCAAAAGCCAACACAACATTGTAAAGCAATTATCCTCCAATTAAAAAATAAATTAAAAAAGGTAGCTAATGAACCGAAGACCACACTGTTCTAGCAAAACGGCTCCTACCTATAACTATTCAGAAGACAACAAAAAGAGTAAAAGATCTATTTAATTATAACTGTCATTCTGTTGCTCAGTATAATGGAATGAAATTTTAAAATGCACTCAAAATGTTTCTTCTGTATGGCTCAACATTATTAAGAATGCCAGAAATTATTGTGCACAAAGAAATTCAAATATGATAAGAAATAAGAAGGAAGTACTCTAGCAAATGTAAAAACAAAGAAGGTAATATAAAGTTCTGTAGCACTGTTGGCTTTAAGAAAAAGTTACTTAGAATTTATTTGCTTATTTAAAATTTTTCTTTGAATTTTTATTTTTTATTTTCTTTAAAGAGGAACCCCAAATTATATAAGCTTCAGGATATCAAAATACAGATATACCTTAATATAAAAAAAGAAAAAATCAGGAAGAATGTACATCAAAATTGTATTGATTATCTCTGGATAACCTATATCTATAATATCAAGGTTTCACATATGCATGAACATTCTGCACATACTTTTATTATTATGAATAAAGTAGGTATGTTAACTACAAAAGTACTCTTTTTAAAAGCTGTGGGAGAGAGAAAAGAAAGGAAATGAGTAAGCAAAAATTACCAAAATTAACCACAGAAACAAAACCCCAAACCTCTTTCCTGACAAAGCACTCCTGAGAAATGGTCTGTTGAACTATTTCATCCCAGAGTTACTTTGTCACATTCACGGCTGCTGCTCTGTATTTATTGCGAGGCCAAGGAAACCCAAGCCAACCGTAAAAAACGGGCCAGGCCTATTTTTGGAACACCTGGGTTTCCAATGCTAGGTGTAGAGGAACCAAGCCGACTTGCCACCTGCCTCATCCTACAAACCGTTCCCCAATTAAAAAAAAGAAAGAAAAACTCACAAACGTTAAAAACTCCAACAGTTAAACCACAAAATGAGCTCTTCTTTCGGTTCGCCTTATCCCCAAGGGCTTTAACATCCTGCTTGATTTTCCTCTACTGAAGACTCGAATTCTGAAGCCAGAGGCAGGGAGAGCGCGAAGTGCGAGCAAAAGGCAGTTGAGAACTGAGAACCTGTCCCCCAGCTACAGCTCCCCCGCGCAATACACAAATTCGCTCCTCAGTGTGGTCATCCATGCACTTTTCCGTTAACTAACAAAAATTTCCCAGCACAGACCGTACTCTCCATGCTTTTAAAAAGTGCATGCTAAATGAGTAAACTTTATAGCTATTTTTAACAGTGGGTGAGCATATATGTGATTGAATTATTCCATATAATATAGCTTTGTAGAATTTATGAAACTAAATATAGTTATTACAAAAATAAGCAAGAAAAAACCTACTGGGATGTAAACTGTCTGAAGGTAGGGGCCCTCTAGTCTCTTTTTCTCGGTTTCTCCAATGCCCGGTAGGGGGCAGTTAGAAAATATTTGAAGGAGGGAGGAGGGGACGGGAGGAAGCGACCCCAGCCCGCACCTCAGCAAAGGGCTGAATTTTGGTCCTCAGTCAGAGAAGGGACTTCAGCCTCCTTTCCGCAGTTGAGGTAGGATTCACTCCTCTTCCTTTGTAGGGCTTTTTGTGCAGCCCCAGGGAGGGGGATGCTAGAGGAGGAGTAGCGCATCTTGTTTTGGTCTCGCAACCGCAACCACCACACAGCATCGCGGCGCGGCCACCAGCTAGCTACCTTTCAGCTTGCAGGGAAAGCCCCGGGTACCGGAGTGCGGTCTGTGCTGGGAAATTTTTGTTGTTAGTTAACGGAAAAGTGCATGGATGACCACACTGAGGAGCGAATTTGTGTATTGCGCGGGGGAGCTGTAGCTGGGGGACAGGTTCTCAGTTCTCAACTGCCTTTTGGCCGCCCCTCGCGCTCTCCCTGCCTCTGGCTTCAGAATTAGCTGTGGTAACTTGCTGTAAATAGGGATTTGGGACAGTTTTAATCATCATGGAGAAGACTTTACAGATACTAACTTTTGGAAACTGTTAATCATCTAATAATCTAATTTACCTGTTTAATTGAAGTCTGAAGTTTATTTGCTTGGATATCTTCTTTACAGTAAAAGCAAAAAACAAAAGCAAGCAAACAAAACACCTGAAATACTCAGTTGTGTAAACTCATCTACTCTTCCCCAAAGCTTCTGTAATATTAATTCTAAGAACCGTTCAATTTCTCCTGCTTATAAGACACCAAAAAACAAACAAACAAAACCCTGCTTTACTCCATACTGCTCCCAACAGATAAAATGAAATAAGAGATTTCATACAGAGGAGAAGTGTTAAGCCAATCTATAATTTTCTTCTGACAAAATAATCTCAATTAGATTTCTAGCATTTTACTGTTTACAGGACTTGTGGACATATGAACTCATGGCCTCACTTGCTCACTGAAGAAGTAGTATATTAGTCCTGGCAAAATAAAAATTATTTATTAAGCTATTTGTTATTAACCTGTACAGTAACAAATCCAGGCGGAATTGTTGTTTACCTATCTATTGTTAAGAACATAGAGGCTCACAGAGGTTAAGATCTTCTTGCATGCTTTCATAGGCAATAATTATTGAACAGAGTTCCCTGTGCCATGCAAGGATTTCCAACTTTTACACAAGAGAGAAATAAAACTTTAGGCTTCCCAAGGCTGGGTAACAGTGTTCGTATCATGTATGGGTGGGCAAAGCAGATCAGGGTAGTTAGGGACCTGGCACAGGTCAAGTGTCAAAAGAAGCCTGTTCATAGGAGCAGACTCTTGGGGGTTCAAAGTATCTGCATAATTCCAAGACCTAACTTACACAAATTCACATATTCCCCCAAAGGCAAAACTGAGAAAATCTGGACTGCCTTACCTGGGAGAATTGGGCGGCTAGCTCAGGTATCCTCCAACACTCAGCAGCCTTGATTTCTGGAGAATCCCAAGACCCCTCAGGAAGGAGGGAGACTGTGCTCTACCTCCCCAGGAAGGAGAGGGCTTACAGGACGCTGCGGCCGGGCGCCCTGACGAGCCCCCTCCCCCTCTACACAAACCTTTAAAAATTTATCCATCAATTTCTGATTTAAGGCGACTACTCCACCTCCACTTGCACCTCCCAGGGCCTAAAAATTCCTCAGTTTACATCCAAAGTCTCCCAGAGCATTGCCTAAAGCTGAAAAAGATAAAAAAGATTTCTTTTAAACAAAGGAGCTTTTAAAAAATACACAATATACAAAGCCTGCTCCTTGCAGAAAACCCCCTCAGGGGGGCCTCACCCAAGCAAAAAAAAAAAAAAAAGAGAGAGAGAAAAATTTTAAAAAAAGTGAAAAAGAAAAAAGGAAAGAAAATAGAGAAAGATCTAAAGATAGAGAAAGAGCTAAAGAGTGAAAAGGAGAGAGGAACAGAGAAGGAAGGAATCAGGGAACGCAGCAAGATTGAGAAAGGAAGAAAGGAAGTTAGAAAAAGAGGTACAGAGAGAAAGAGAGAGAGAGAGAAAGAGAGAGAGAGAGAGACTGTAAGAGACGCTGGGACCAGGCGCCCTGGCGAGCTCCCTCCCCCTCTGCGCAAACCTTTAAAAAACAAACAAACAAAAAAAACTTGTCCACCACTTTCTGATTTAAGGCGATCGCCGCCGCCTCCGTTTGCGCTTTCCAGGGCCCAAGAGTTCCTCGCTTTGCCCCCAAAGCCTCTCAAAGTGTTGCCTAAGCCTGAGGAAGATAAAAAGTTTTTTGAACAGTGGAGATTTTAAAACAGACTGCATGCACAATATGCAGTGCCCCTTGGAGAAAACCCCCTCAGGGGGGTCTCACCCAGGCTAAGAAAAAAGCAGACGGTAAAGGGATTTAGCAACAATATTAACCCCTGCGCTGTTGCTCCGATTCCAATGGGAGTGGCTGGCCCCCTGCCTGAGGGCATTGTAGGACTTGTGCTAGGGTGTAGCTCGCTTTCAAGAAATTTCGGTGGTGTATGGTGTGGTAGATTCTGATTATATTGGAGAAATTATAGTTTTGATCTCGCCGCTTACCAAAACTGTGCAAAGTAATAAAGGTCAAAGAATAACACGGTTTTTGCTTTTACCTTATCAGGCAGGAAAAAACTTGACTTCTCAAGCAAAGAGCCACAGAGCGTTTAGATCTAGTGATCTAGCCTTTTGGGTGCAGGAAATTACAGCTTCAAGGCCTTTAAAAGATCTTTTAATTCAAGAAAATAAAATGTCAGAGCTGTTAGACACAGAAACAGACGTCTCTTAACATTTCTGGGAAAGACTGACCCAGCTCCTGGCCAACACATACTACTGAAAATGAGTTGGTGGGATTAGAGAAAGTGGTATGTGGGGTGGGAATGCTGTAGAAAAAAAGGTGAGGGAGAGTTTAAAACCTTGAAGAGTAGTGAGTTCCCCTTTGCTGGAAGTATTCAAGCAAAGATTAGATGGTTGCTTGTCATCTAAAAGGCTATAGACCAGATTTAGTTTACAAAATGATAACTGGAGAAGCCTATAAAGATGTTGTGCAACACCTGTTTACTTGCTTCTCATATTTAGGTCTGCCAAAGGTTTTAAAAACTGATGATGCCCTTTTGAAGCTGCGGAGAGATTGTTTACTAACTTTAAATGATTTCCAAAAATTATTAGGGGACATTAATTGGATACGCCCACATTTAAAACTGACTACTGCAGATTTAAAGCCTTTGTTTGATTGCTTAAAAAGCGATCCTAATTCCAGTTCTAAGAGAAAGTTGACTAATAAGACAGACAGCTCTTGTTAAAGTAGATGAGACTTTAAATGATCAGTTAATTAGGATTAATATTACCAAAAGATGAGATTAAATTATTCTTGCCACAAAACAGACACCTACAGGGTGCTTGTGACAAAAAGGCCCATTGGTTCCATCTACCAGGGACCCCAAGAAAAATAGTTTTGTCTTATCCCAGCTCAGTGGCACAATTAATTATAAAAGGAGGAAAAAAGAAGTGTGGAACTTTTTAGAAAAGAAGTAGCAAATATAATAATTTCACTCAATAAGGATCAACTGCAAGTCTTTTACAAAACAGTGATGATTGGCAAGTTGCCCTGATAGATTTCAGGGGTCAAATTTTGTTTCATTTGCCCTCAAGCCCCCACAGTAGTTAAAAGTTCAAAAATGTTAGATTGGCAGTTTGAGGATACCTGTGGAACTTTCCAACCCTATGTAGTTCCTACGCTCCCCTTTACCCTATGGGGGAGGGATGTGCTGTCTCAAATAGGCGATACTCAGAGAAGGGTTTTCTCAATTTCTTAGTTATCAACAGGAGGTACAATTAACAATACTTTATATATTGTTATAAATACATAATATAAATATATTTGCTAATTATAGTTTGCCTAATTAGGTATGGGTATAAATGAAACATAATAAAGGTATACCTAATTCTATTTATAGATCTATACTTAATTTGTATATAAATCAATATGTATACTCTATATGTATATTATATATATACTGTATAATTAAATATATATTGCAGTAATATAATGTGTGTGTGGCTGACATTAATTGGCATGGATTGATGTGCTGTGATGATATATGTTCTATATACTGTATAATTATATATGTGTGACGTGTACTATTGCAGTACATTGGCTTGTGTTGGTTGGTATTAGCTGTGTATGTGTTGTATTGCTGTAATATATACTAATTAACATATTAATTATAAAGATTAATTCAAGTATATTGATTATGTCAATAAGTTTATACTTGTTGCCATGTATATATACATATATAAATACATTTTGCATTTAGGTATATCTGTTTACCAAAATGAGATAAGGAGGTTATACATTTATTATTTAAATTTATACAGAGACCTAAACTAAACATTACACCTAAATTAACATATCCCTAAATTTATGTTGTTAAAATGTAAATTTAAAAAATTTTAAAAATTAAATTGACAACTGCTTGACAATTCCTTTGCCATAAAACCCCCATAGGTGTAATTGGGGTGGCCAGACAAAAATTGGTTTTATAGCAAAACGGTCCCCTAGAGTGGGTCCATCTTCCCACTCAAACTAAAAAAGTAGCGGCTTCTTATCCAGGATTGACAGCTACTTTGATATTAAAGGAAAAAAGCGGAGCATTGAATTATTTGGTAAAGAGACATCAGAAATTGTAATTCCATATAATAAGGAACAATTTGATGCTCTTCTAATGTTTGAAAATTGACAGATTGCTATAGGAAACTATTTTGGTCAAATTTTTGCATCATTTACCTTCACATGTTTTGCTGAATTTTATATCCAGACATCCAGTTATTTTTCCTGTCAGATGTAAACAGTCTCTTATTCCAAATGCTCAGATAGCCTTTACTGACGGGCAGCAAACGGTAAAGCCTCCATAGTTACTAAAAATCACCAAAAGGTTTTAGAAACACAGGAAACTTCAGCTCAAAGAGCTGAAATAACAGCAGTCATAGAGGCTTTTGCTATGTTTGCAGATGAGGAATTTAACCTTTATTCTGATTCTCAGTATATTGTCAGGTTGTTTCCACATATTAAAACTGCGGTTTTGCCTGAAAATAAAACTACCATATTTCATTTGTTAACTAAATTACAGCAACATATTTGGAAAAGAAATAAAATATTTTTCACTGGACACATTCGGGCTCATTCCGGATTGACCGGCCCTTTAAATGCCTTTAATGATGTAGCTGACTTGTTAACCAGAAATACAGTGGCTACTGTGATTGAGGAGGCCAGAGCCTCTCACTCACTTACTTTATCATCAATATGCTACTGCTTTAAGATATCAATTCCAAATTCCCAGAGAGACTGCTCAAGAGATTGTGCGTTCTTGCTTACACTGCCCCATTGTTTATAATAGTCTACCTATGGGAGTTAATCCTCGCAGTCTCAAACCTAACGTACTCTGGCAAATGGATCTAACTCATGTTTCTTCATTTGGAAAACTGTCCTTTGTTCTTTAACTGTAGACACCTTTTCTCATGTTATTATTGCAACTGCTCGTACAGGGGGAGCAATTAAAGATGTAATACAACATCTCTTTACTTGTTTTTCATATTTGAGCCTGCCAAAGGCTCTGAAAACTGACAATGCTCCTGCTTACACTTCTAAGTCTTTTCAGGAATTTTGTCTAAAGTTTCAAATTAAACATAATACTGTCATCCCTTATAATCCCTAGGGACAGGCCATCGTTGAAAGAACACATCAAACATTAAAAATCCAAATTCAAAAACTAAAAGAAGGGGAGTTTAAGTATAGCTCTCCCCATCAAATCTCGCAACATGCTCTTTTCGTAATAAATATTCTAAATACTGATCTGGCTGGAACTACTGCAATGCTTCGTCATTGGTGCCTGGAGCAATTAAATGCAAAACCATTAGTCAAATGGAAGGACCTCCTCTCAGGACAATGGAAGGGTCCTGATCCATTATTAACTAGCGGTCGAGGATGTGCTTGTATTTTTCCACAGGATGCAGATTCTCCAATTTACATCCGGGACAGGCTGATTTGCCATGTTGCAGACCCCCAGACATCCAGTTCCCCCATTGCTTCAATCACAAAAGGAGCCCGCCACAAGGGGAGGCAAGAAAAACATCGAGATCCCGGCGAGACCAACGGGGCTGCTGCAGCGCGAACTCCAACCAGAAAATAATTCTACTTATTCTGTTTTGGCTCGTCTACCCTCTCCTTATGTTTTTCTCTTTACCAATGATTCTGGAAAACTTAATGTACATGTGACTTTCACTAGTGGACCCAATGTAGTGACTTGTGAACAATGCATGCTCTCATCTTGTTTAAACTCTCAATATGTTTGCTCCTTTGTAGTGTTACAACGTCCACCTTATCTTATGATGTAACCACTTATTGATATAACTATAGTCTTGCTGTGTTACAACAACTACAAGATTTAATGTGATCTCGACGATTTGTGGGCTTACTTATTTTAGGAATATCAGCCATAATAGCAGCAATTACTTCTGTTACTGCGGCAGCAATATCATTGACTCAACAAGTGCATACTGCCCAATATGTTGATACCATGTCTAAAAATGTTTCTTTAACTCTAGCAACACAGGAAGCTATAGATAGAAAGTTGGAGATGAGGGTAGATGCCTTGGAAGAGGCAATAATGCATATTGGGACTGAGTTACAGCCTTTAAAAGTGAAAATGGCTCTGTCTTGCCACGCTGATTACTGGTGGATATGTGTGACATCTTTAAAGGTAAACGAGACAGATTATGAATGGGAGAAAATCAAAAATCATATCTCAGGTGTTTGGAACAGCTCTGACATTGGCCTGGACTTAGGGAAACTTCATAATCAAATACAGACCCTGGAACACTCTCGACTGGATTTTACCGCCGCTGGAGCAGCTAATGACTTATTTCACACCTTCTCTAACTTTATTTCTGGAAAAAACATTCTGTCTAATATCTTTAGTTCTAATTTTGCTTCTCATAATCATTCTTCCTTGTATTGTCAGGATTCTTCGGCAGAACATTCAAAAGCTCACGACTGAGCTGCATCTGGCTGTTTTAAGATATAAAAAAGGGGGAGATGCCAGGAGCCGGCATATTGTATATTGAGTGCATATTGCATATTGCATATTGAGTGCAGCACTTTCCACAGCATCATCTTTCAGGATCTGGAATAGCTCAACTGGAATTCTATCACTGCCGGGAGCCAGCGTGAGGAACTCCGCCCATGACAAAGGTCATGAGGAAGGAGGCTCGGCATACGCAAAGGCAGGATCGAGCTTCAGGAGTCCCCCTGGAAATTCTCGAGCATCTAGCCCCAAAACCAGAGTCTGCCTACTTTCTGCTTTGTGCTTTCACCTACACCTCTGACTTTACGGGGGGCTGTCCCCCACTACCTCTCTCTGAAAAAAGAGTTAGCTTACAGTTCCAGTTAATAATTCCTGGAGGTGACAGTGTTTAACCTACAAACTCCTTTGGAAATCCTCTAGCCTGCCTGAATAGGTTTTTCCGGCCACATGTGATTGTTCAGAGCCTCCCAACTGTGAGAGGCAGGAGATGTTCTAAACTGTCTAAACACAGATTCTTTTGAGTAGTTAAAAGATTGATTAGAAATTGTATTAGTGAAGGGATTTTCACTTCTTGGGCCAATGTTTGCTGCTAAGTTTCCATATCCCTTACCTGCTGTGTCCCTGGCAGTGTATTGATTAATATAATTGGTGTAAGTAGTAGCTTTAATGTTTGTAACCTGGGACCCTTGAGTTAATTCTTTTTCTTGTTATAGCCCACCACACCTTTGCTCTGTAGGAATGCAACTTTATCTAATGCTTTTGGAGGGTGGCTCCTGACCAATCACCTTTAGAGAAAAATAAGTTTTCTGAAGAAAAGGTCTTAAAATGTTAACAGGCCTCCGGGCCAGAAGATGATGCAAATCACCTAAGCTTTTGCATATGATAAATTTGCAGGAAGAAAGCCTGGCTTGCTGCATGACTCTACCCCTTCCCCCATTATCCTCTATGCATAACTTAAGGTATAAAAACTACTTTGGAAAATAAAGCGTGGGCCTTGTTCACCGAAACTTGGTCTCCCCATGTCATTCTTTCTCTTACCTTCTGGCTGAATTATTCAGCCTCTTTTCTCCACTGAATTTCCTCACTGAGCTATCCTTATTTCAGCCTCTTTTCTCCACTGAATTTCCTCACTGAGCTATCCTCATTCTATTACTCTTTATATCCTTAATTAACATTTAATTAAGCAGTTGTTTCCTGATCCTCGCCTACGCCGTCTCTCCTTCGAATACCCTGGATCAGCCGGGGCTGGACCCCGGCAGAGAGTTTAAAGCTGCTACCTCAGAATGATTTTTATCAGTTGTATTCCCTCCACTCTTGAGGCTATGCAAATTGCTGGGGACAGGCCTGAGCTCCACAGTCCTGGAGAGCACCAGGAAATATTCTCATATGATTAGGTAATGCCACCCTGGTCAGCCTCCATTTCTTAAAAATTAAATTGTGTTCTATAATGTAGCCTAAGCATAGGATGAAAACTCAATTTCCAGGGACAATGCAGTGTATATATATATTAGAGGAGAGGTATCTTTAGGAACGTTTTAATTCTACTTACCAGAGACACAGTCACTGAAAGCTTTTTTTGGTCTTTTTTTTTTTTTTTTTTTTTTGCCTATTTAACTTCTTTTTCTTTAATTTATTTAGTTTTAATTGGAGGATAATTGCTTTACAGTGTTATGTTAGTTTCTGCTGTACATCAACATTAATCAGACTAAATAACGTCTGACAAAAAAAGTCTTAGTTGATATTGATAAAGTGCCAGAAAACAATCTGAGTTGTGATTATCAAGAGCAAGGGAACTTATCCATTTCTGTATTTTCACACCTTCAAGTCATCATTCAAAGTACTCATGAAATGTTCCACACTATGTTCAGAGTGCTTGGAGCTATTACTGGGCAAGTTACTTTTTCTACATGTAAATTTTTGTTTATAGCAATACAAGTTATTTGAGGAAGCTCTGCTTTCAGCCACAATCCAACATTCTATTGCTCATTATTGGTTGTTGGGTCACTATTAATCATACTACAGCTGTATCAGGGTACCTCGAGTTCATGGTTGCCAAACTCATCACTTTACAGATAATGAGATTAGCCCAAGAGAGTTAAGAGAATTTCCGTAGGTAACCTTGAAAATTAGTCAGAAGCGGCTGACTCTAAAACCAGTTTCTAGATAACCTTGCCCATTCCAAATTCCAGCCACTCTAAAGCCATCAGGCTATTTTGTCCAAGAGAATCACAGTTGGAGCATCCCTTCTGTTAATAACAACTTCTTTTATTGTATTTTTCTACATTTGCCTGGCAAGATACTATAGAAAAAAGAAGGATGATTTATTGTTGCAGAATGAAAAGGAATCTGTTATTGCCAGTTATTGCCAGGCTGAGCTGAAACTGCTTTTAGAGCCTACAGTGGAGACTATTTCAAAAGATTTCTCTGTTCCTGGAGGACACAATTTTTACTTAGAGGCAAAGAAAAGGTTCAACTTGACTATAAATTAGTGCCCAAGAAAGAAGTTAAGATAAGGAATCTTTGCAACTCTGTGGACTTTAGCCCACCAGGCTCCTCAGTTCATGGGATTTCCCAGGCAAGAGTGGAGTGGATTGCCGTTTCCTTCTCCAGAGGCTCTTCCCGACCCAGGGATCAAACCCAGGTCTCCTGCATTGCAAGCAAATTCTTTACCATCTGAGCCCCCAGGGAAGCCCAAGGAGAGATTGGAGATGAATAAATGAAAGAAGTCAAATGGTCTTTATTCCTCTTCCTGAAGGCCTAAGTACCAGACCACACAGTACCAAAGAAGAAGGTGATAGTTTGACTTTTTATCTTTCTATAACCTCAATTAGATATTCTTGAAGAGACCACAAATATTTCTAAAAGTAGTTTAGAATAATGAATCCAAGCAAACAAGATTTCTTTCTTGTACTGACTTTTTCTAAAAACAGGGGATACAATATTTAAGACACAACTTTTGATTGCACAGTGGTTATTATCTGAAATGCAAACAAATATAATAGTTGATTGAATCCAGTTTAATAAGAGTTATCACACTAGAATACACAGACGATCATGATGATGATGATGACGATGGATAAGGAATAGTATAAGAAGAAAGTAACAGCTAATACATATTGAGTATGCATTTTTTTGTACCAGGCATATTCTAAGGTGCTTTTGTTGGATTACCAAGTTAAGCCTCCAGAATAATATTATGAATTAAATTCTACTGCTACCTACAATATACAATTGATAAATGTTATGCACAAAGATGGAGAAGGCAATGGCACCCTACTCCAGTACTCTTGCCTGGAAAATCCCATGGACGGAGGAGCCTGGTGGGCTGCAGTCCATGGGGTCGTGAAGAGTCGGACACGACTGAGCGACTGCACTTTCACTTTTCACTTTCATGCATTGGAGAAGGAAATGTCAACCCAGTCCAGTGTTCTTGCCTGGAGAATCCCAGGGATGGGGGAGCCTGGTGGGCTTCTGTCTATGGGGTCGCAGAGAGTCGGACACGACTGAAGCGACTTAGCAGCAGACTTAGCAGCATGCACAAAGAAGTTAAGTTATTCAAAGTCACACAACCAGCATGTGGTATACCTATGAGATGACTCAAAGTACGTGACAGCCATTCCAAATTGGGAAGTGAGCTTAGGAAAAATCGGGGGAAGAAGAGATACAACATACTAGAAGTAGTATCACTCAGTGTTACTCTGGTTGAGAAAGGGTAAATGAGCATCAAGGCATAAGAAAAAAATCTGTACAAATATATAAAAACAACAGAGATTGCATGCTTATATGCTGTAACTCAGTGGGAGGTGGGAGGCATCACTTAAGACATAAGGATGGAAAGCTAGAGAAAAAGCTGTGATGGAGGGTTTGTTCAGTACAGTTCAGTCACTCAGCTGTGTCTGACTCTTTGAGACCCCATGAACTGCAGCACGCCAGGCCTCTCTGTAAATCACCAACTCCTGGAGCCTACCCAAACTCACGTTCATTGAGTCAGTGATGCCATCCAACCATCTCATCCTCTGTTGTCCCCTTCTCCTCCCACCTTCAATCTTTCCCAGCATCAGGGTCTTTTCAAATGAGTCAGCTCTTCATATTAGGCGGCCAAAGTATGGAGTTTCAGCTTCAACATCAGTCCTTCCAATGAACACCCAGGAGCGATCTCCTTTAGGATGGACTGGTTGGATCTCCTTGCAGTCCAAGAGACTCTCAAGAGTCTTCTCCAACACCACAGTTCAAAAGCATCAATTCTTCAGTGCTCAGATTTCTTTATAGACTACCTCTCACATGCATACATGAATACTGGAAAAACCATAGCCTTGGGTAGATGGACCTTTGTTGGCAAAGTAATGTCTCTGCTTTTTAATATGTTGTCTATGTTGGTCATAATTTTCCTTCCAAGGAGTAAGCATCTTTTAATTTCATGGCTGCAGTCACCAGCTGCAGTGATTTTGGAGACCCAAAAATAAAGTCTGCTACTGTTTCCACTCTTTTTCCATCTATTTGCCATGGAGTGATGGGACAAGATGCCATGATCTTAGTTTTCTGAATGCTGAGCTTTAAGCCAACTTTTTCACTCTCCCCTTTTACTTTCATCAAGAGGCTCTTTAGTTTTTCTTCACTTTCTGCCATAAGGGTGGTGTCATCTGCATATCTGAGGTTATTGATATTTCTCCCAGCAATCTTGATTCCAGCTTGTGCTTCATCCAGCCCAGCATTTTTCATGATGTACTCTGCATATAAGTTAAGTAAGCAGGGTGACAATATACAGCCTTGACGTATTTCTTTTCCTATTTGGAGCCAGCCTGTTTCTCCATGTCCTGTTCTAACTGTTGCTTCCTGACCTGCATATAAGTTTCTCAAGAGGCAGGTCAAGTGATCTGGTATTCACATCTCTTGAAGCAGTTTCAACTGTTGTTTATTGTGATCCACACAGTCAAAGACTATGGCATAGTCAATAAAGCAGAAATAGATGTTTTTGTGGAAGTCTCTTGCTTTTTTGATGATCCAGCAGATGTTGGCAATTTGATCTCTGGTTCCTCTGCCTTTCTAAAACCAGCTGGAACATCAGGAAGTTCACAGTTCGTGTATTGCTGAAGCCTGGCTTGCAGAATTTTGAGCATTACATTACTAGCGTGGGAGATGAGTGCAATTGTGTGGTAGTTTTTAGCATTCTTTGGCATTGCCTTTTTTTGGGATTGGAATGAAAACTGACCTTTTCCAGTCCTGGGGCCACTGCTGAGTTTTCCAAATTTGCTGACATATTGAGTGCAGCACTTTCACACCATCCTCTTTTAGAATTTGAAATAGCTCAACTGGAATTCCATCACCTCCACTAGCTTTGTTTGTGGTGATGCTTCCCAAGGCCCACTTGACTTCACATTCCAGGCTGTCTGGCTCTAGGTGAGTGATCACATCATTGTGATTATCTGCATCGTGAAGATGTTTTTTGTACAGTTCTTTTGTGTATTCTTGCCATTTCTTCTTAATATCTTCTGCTTCTATTCGGTCCCTACCATTTCTGTCCTTTATTGAGCCCATCTCTGAATGAAAAATTCCCTTGGTATCTCTAATTTTCTTGAAGAGATCTCTAGTCTTTCCCATTATATTGTTTCCCTCTATTTCTTTGCATTGATCACTGAGGAAGGTTTTCTTTTCTCTCCTTGCTATTCTTTGGAACTCTGCATTCAAATGGGTATATCTTTCCTTTTCTCCTTTGCTTTTCACTTCTCTTCTTTTCACAGCTATTTGTAAGACCTCTTCAGACAGCCATTTTTCTTTTTTGCATTTCTTTTTCTGAATGTTAGGTCCATGAATCAAGGCAAATTGGAAGTGGTCAAACAGGAGATGGCAAGAGTGAACTTCGACATTCTCGGAATCAGTGAACTAAAATGGACTGGAATGGGTGACTTTATCTCAGATGACCATTATATCTACTACTGTGGGCAGGAATCCCTTAGAAGAAATGGAGTACCCATCATAGTCAACAGAAGAGTCCAAAATGCAGTACTTGGATGCAATCTAAAAAATGACAGAATGATCTCTGTTAGTCTCTGAGGCTAACCATTCAGTATCATGGTAATCCAAGTCTATGCCCCGACCAGTAACGCTGAAGAAGCTGAAGTTGAATGGTTCTATGAAGACCTACAAGACCTTTTAGAACTAACACCCAAATAAGATGTCCTTTTCATTATAGAGGACTGGAATGCAAAAGTAGGAAGTCAAGAAATACCTGGGGTAACAGGTAAATTTGGCCTTGGAATACAGAATGAAGCAGGGCAAAGGCTAATAGAGTTTTGCCAAGAAAACTCACTGGTCATAGCAAACACCCTCTTCCAACAACACAAGAGAAGACTCTACACAAGGACATCACCAGATGGTCAACACTGAAATCAGATTGATTGTATTCTTTGCAGTCAAAGATGGAGAAGCTCTATACAACCTGCAAAAACAAGACCTGGAGTGAATTATGGCTCAGATCATGAACTCCTTACTATCAAATTCAGACTTAAATGGAAGAAAGTAGGGAAAACCACTAAACCATTCAGGTATGACCTAAATCAAATCCCTTATGATTATATTGTGGAAATGAGAAATAGATTTAAGGGATTAGATCTGATAGAGTGCCTGATGAACTATGGACAGAGGTTCGTGACATTGTACAGGAGACATGGATCAAGACCATCCCCAAGATAAAGAAATACCAAAAGGCAAAATGGCTGTCTGAGGAGGCCTTACAAATAGCTGTGAAAAGAAGAGAAGCAAAAAACAAAGGAGGGTTTGTAGGTCCCACCAAAGAGCTTAGAATGTATATTATGGCCAGGGAAATAAAGACACAAATGTGGACCAAGTCCTTGCTGAGCCACCTGCAGAACCACTGGGACCCATCAGCAAAGTGCTTAAACACAGGCCCTGTGATGTCCGGCCAGGGCTGTTCCAGAAGGGATTCTGTTTTCAGGACAAAGTTTTTCTTCATGCTTCTCCAGTCCTATAACACTTGGGCTGGTGTATCATTATCTGTACCTTCATCTACACATCCTGTCTTCACAGATGAGCACTAGCACCTCAAACCATCCAAAGGAGCCCAGAGAGAGAGCATAGTCTGGAAATTCTGTCAAAACCAACTGTATTTCACTCTAGTTCCATAATGTGATTTCTCAGGACACAAGGCTGACTCATCAATATGAGCAGTCACAGTTTCTCTGAAAATTCTTGTAATGGAGACCAATTCTGCTCCTATTATGAAAATCCAGACCCCAATCATTTATTCTGCACATTTTGAGTGCCCTTCTGTGCCAGGACCCCACAATGTATTTAGTTGTCCCGTCTCCTTATTTAGTGTCAATCTGTTAACAGTCGCTTGGTGCTACAGACAGAATATTTTTCTCCCTCCAAAATTCATGTTAAAATCTAATCCCTAAAGTATTTGGAGGTGAGACTTTTGGGATCTGATTAAGTCATGAGGACATAGCCTTCATGAGTGGGATTAGTGCCCTTATAAAAGAGGAACCAGAGAGCTCCCCCACAACTTCCTCATGTCAGGACACGATGAGAAGGCACCATTTATGAACCAGGAAGCAACTCTCACCAGACACCCAATTTCTGGCAACTTGATCTTGGACTTCACAGACTCCAGAATTTCGAGGAGAAAATGTTTGTTGTTTGTGAGTGATGGGAAAGAAGAAGAAACAAAGCAAGATCTTTGGGTGCTGTTTTGCAGAAAATTTTCACTTTCATCCCACGTTCAAGGATTTATTAACAAAATAAGACACTTATTATATACAAATAAATAATACCAATATTTATTAGAGAATTATCTAGCTTCCTTTCAATATGTGTGTGTGTGCTAAGTCACTTCAGTCGTGTCCGACTCTGAGACCCCATGGACTGTAGCTGCCAGGCTCTTCTGTCCATGGGATACTTCAGGCAAGAATACTGGAATAAAAAGTTGTTTTGTAAAAACTTGGAATGTTGTTAAGTCTTGGGCTTCATTGGCCAGACACCCTCTAGAGGCTCAACAATCTCAAGACTTGTCCTCTATCTTATATGGGGACTCAACGCTTGTACTCACAGCAGACAGTTAGGGTACTCACAATCAGGGCAGTATCCAGGTAGCTTAGAAGCAAGGTCAAGGCCTGCTCTGTTTTCTCTCTGAAGCCTAAACAAAGCTATCTATTTAATTTTCCTAACAGATACAAAGTTTACAAGGTCAGATTTGGCATTTTAATTTCCTTACCAAGAGTCTAGATCTTTCACGTGCGTGCATTCTCAGTCACTTCAGTCCTGTCCAACTCTTTGTGACCCTATGGACTGTAGCCCACCAGGCTCCTCTGTCCATGGGATTCTCCAGGCAAGAACACCGGAGTGGGTAGCCATTTCCTTCTCCAGGGGATCTTCCTGACCCAGTCAGGTCTCTGTCTCCTACATCTCCTGCATTGCAGGTAGACTTTTTTTTTAAACTGCTGAGCCACCAAGAAGCCCTCTAGATCTTTCTTAACTGAAATATTTTTGTTCCTTGTTTCCTCAGGTGACTGAGGTCTCCCAGCGTTCACTGAAGCCACAGAAAACAATAGAGGAATCCATCCTGCAGATAGACAAAGCTCTCCCCAATGGAGAGAAGGCCCTAGCAGCTTTAGGGGCAGGGCTCAGGTCACAGCAATTGAGTAGGTTCCTGCAGTGCCTTCTGACATATTTGAGTGGGATATCTTCCTATAACAGGAACATCATCTCTTTCTGTAAAAGACACTCTGCCTTATCTGAAAATAACAAGTGGGGTTATAGTTGGCTGTCCAGCCAGATAGGCCTTGCCTCACCCATCATATTCTGATACATGCTTTTGATGGTGTGTACATTGAGTGGATTCGGAAATTTTGCAGCAGTTTTTAACTTTATTTATTTGGTCTCAGGACAGCAAAGCATAGGCCTAACTGTTGCTTTCTTCATAAAACCTTCATGGGTAGTGGCCTGGGCTAAGGAAGCAGTTAAGAAGGATTGGGAGCTGCTAAGTCAGAAACTATGAAAGAAGCAGCAACAGATGATGGCTCAAGAGTGAACCTTTGGTAGATGAACCTAGATTCTCTTGTACAGCGTAAAGAAAGTTAGAAAGTAAAAAAAAAAAAAAAGTTCTATATTAATGCATATATCTGGAATCTAGAAAAACGGTACTGCTGAACCTATTGGCAGGGCAGCAATAGAGACCCAGACGTGGAGAACAGACTTGTGGACTCGGCAGGGGAAGGCGTACGTACCAAATTGCTTCAGTCGTGGCCAACTCTGTGCAACCCTAAGAACTGCAGCCTGCCAGGCTCCGCTGTCCATGGGATTCTCCAGGCAAGAATACTGGAGTGGGTTGCCATGCCCTCCTCCAGGGGATCTTCCTGACCCAGGGATCAAACCCATGTATCTTATATCTACCTGTACTGGCAGGTGGGTTCTTTACCACTAGTGCCACCTGGGAAGCCAGGGTGGAACAAATTAAGAAAATAGCATTGAAACATACACAATACCATATGTAAAATAAATAGTTAGTGGGAATTTGCTGTATGACATAGGGAGCTCAAACCCAGTGCTCTCTGACAACCTAAAGGGCAGGATAGAGTGAGAGGAAGGTTCAAGAGGGAGGGGACATATGTATACCTTTGGCTGATTCATGCTGATGTATGGCAGAAACCAACACAACACTGTAAAACAATTGTCTTCCATTTAAAAATAAATACATTTAAAAAAATAAAAAAAAGATGGAAACTTTAAGGAAAATAGACCCTGACTCAAGGTTGAGAGAATGGGAAAGAATGCCGAAGCACAAACTGAAGGTAAGTCTAGATCAGACCTGGGCAATGCTTGATAAATAATGCCAAGGCATTTCATGAAGTATTGACACCAAATTGTAAGCGAAGTCATGATCTCAGAGAAAAACACAAATGGCTTATGATTCACCAACTGCCTCAAATCTGTCTGCATTCTGCTTAAGCCCTTAAATCTATAAGAGTCAACCATCTTCTGTTATGTTAGACTTTAGAGTATACATGTAACATCTCCCAGGGAGCTGGACTTCTGTGTATGTTGATTATAGGATTGCCTCATTGTGTCCTAAATGAATAGAGCCTTAGCCTATACACTTCCGAATTTTCTTGGTACAACTATCAAAGAGACCTGAAATAGATACATCTAGACTTATAAGTATCAAGCTTGGTCAATATGGAACACAGGATGTGGACATTTCTGAAACTTGCTGCATTTATAAACACTGAGGAAAATGCTTTCTTTAATTTAATCTGGGCTTCCCTGGTGACTCAGACAGTGAAGAATCTGCCTGCAAAGCAGGAGACCTACCTGGGTTTGATCCTGAGGTCAGAAAGAGTCCCTGGAGAAGGGAATGGCTGAGTTCAGTTCAGTTCAGTTCAGTCGCTCAGTCGTGTCCGACTCTTTGCGACCCCACGAATTGCAGCATGCCAGGCCTCCCTGTCCATCACCAACTCCTGGAGTTCACTCAAACTCACGTCCATCGAGTTGGTGATGCCGTCCAGCCATCTCAACCTCTGTCATCCCCTTCTGCTCCTGCCCCCAATCCCTCCCAGCATCAGAGTCTTTTCCAATGAGTCAACTCTTCGCATGAGGTAGCCAAAGTATTGGAGTTTCAGCTTCAGCATCAGTCCTTCCAAAGGACACCCAGGATTGATCTCCTTTAGAATGGACTGGTTGGATCTCCTTGCAGTCCAAGGGACTCTCAAGAGTCTTCTCCAACACCACAGTTCAAAAGCATCAATTCTTCAGTGCTCAGCTTTCTTTGCAGTCCAACTCGCACATCCATACATGACCACTGGAAAAACCATACATAGCCTTGACTAGACGGACCTTTGTTGGCAAAGTAATGTCTCTGCTTTTCAATATGCTATCTAGGTTGGTCATAACTTTTCTTCCAAGGAGTAAGCGTCTTTTAATTTCCTGCAAATTAACCATTTGCAGTGATTTTGGAGCCCCCCAAAAATAAAGTCTGACACTATTTCCACTGTTTTCCCATCTATTTCCCATGAAGTGATGGGACCAGATGCCATGATCTTAGTTTTCTGAATGTTGAGCTTTACCCACTCCTATATTCTTGCCTAGAGAATTTCATGAACAGAGGAGCCTGGCAGGCTACAGTCCATCATGTCACGAAGAGCTGGACATAACTGAGTGACTAACACACTTCACTTTGTTAGCCCTTGTTCTATACAGTGTTAACAGTTCCCATTATTTGTTAGGTGCTACCTCAGTGGAACTGAGAATTAGGATCACTTTCCCTCCACACCAAAACCAATGCATCACCCATGGAGAGGGCACATCAGTTGACACTGTTTCCCAGATTGGATTGTGGGAAGATGGATAAGGTGTTTTTTTTGTTTTTGTTTTTTTTCAACCTCAACCCATTTACAAATCACTGTATTTTTCTCTAGGGATGTCAGTGAGTCTGTGCAGGGCCCCCTGACAGGAAGAATGATCAGGAGTCTCAAGTGTTACCCAGCAGTAACCATCAGTGATGTTAGACAAGGCTATTCTTACCTCTCGTTAGGGTAGATGTGTATAAGGGATCACCATGGGCAGAACCAGCTTGGAGAAGAGGACCAGGGAACTGGCTGGAGCCTCTCATAAAGTGGCATGCAAACCAACCCTGACTTTGTAAACTTATAAATATATAACTCTAACATGTCAATACCAGGTCTTACTCAAGGCTTCTTTTCTCCAAAAATAGCTATCCTACAAATTAAAAGCCTTTGTTACCATGTTTTCCCTTCAAATCTTATGTTCCAGGTACACTGAAACTAAATAAAGGGTGTATGGTTTGGTAATACAACTTTCATTCCAACTTGCAAGCAACAATGCATTTATTATGCTGACTCAACCTGACAGTTTTATTGCCTTACATTTGTGTAAATCTGAATTCTGACTTTTTTATCCTGGGTACTTTCATGCCCAGAAATAGCCAATGCATTTTTATTTTAGGTGTTTGTTCCTACAGTTAGGTCATGGTGGCTATTCTAATCCTGTTTTAGAATTTGACAAACCTATATGAATCTTATTCCCATAAGGCCATTATTTTTGTGCTCATATTTTTATCAGCTGAAGAATCACAGCAAATTTCTGAATTGAAACTGCTTCAAAAGTGTGGGAAGGACTGGTCCTTCTGCAACTTTGTTTTATTTCACCAAGCTTTGTACTGCAGGATGTTAAAACCAAGGAAAGAGCTCTGCCAAAACCTTAATCTTGGAATTCAAGCCTCTAGAATTGTAAGAAAAAAAAAAATTTCTGTTATTTACGCCAAAAAAGAAAAATGTGACTATTGTCTCTGTACATCTTTCACTAGGTCCCAAGGCAAATAATATCAGGTGACAAATAGACAAACTTTATAGAAGAAGATGCTAGGCAATCTTATCTGGAGTTAAATTATTGAATATAAAGAAATATTGTATCAATTAAATGAAGCTCTATTAACCTCCAATCATTTAGGAAATCATTTTTAAAATTGTTACTTTATCACTATTTACTCTTGTGTCACTCGCTGTGACTCAAACAGAATATAATTTTAAATGATATTTCTTCTCATGTAATAACAAAACATGGAAGCTGACCCCATGGATAGTCCATGGAATTCTCCAGGCCAGAATACTGGAGTGAGTAGCCTTTCCCTTCTCCAAGGGATCTTCCCAACCCAGGGATCAAACCCAGGTCTCCTACATTGCAGGTAGATTTTTTACCAGCTGAGCCACCAGGGAAGCTCAAGAATACTGGAATGGGTAGCCTATCCCTTCTCCATTTCATTGGCCTCCTCTTAACATGGACACAAATAAGGAAAAGGAAATGCTGCATGATGGCAAATAGGAATATAGATTTCTCATCTCAGTCTTCTCATAAATTCTGCTTATGAATGCCTGCTTGATCTTCTAGAGGCAGATAAAAATGTATAGGTTAATAGAGGTTACATTAATTCTGCAATTATGGAGTTTAGTTTATGTAATGGTATAGCTTATAATCTGGTATAGAACTCATGCTACAAAACTAGAAAGGGAGTTACTTTTGTTTAGCTTTAATTTTCTTATTTTTAAATGATTAACAAAGAAACCACTATTAGGTTTTGAATGCAGAGTTATTCTTTTCTATAATGAAGTTTAACTAATAAAAATGTATTTGGTTTACTCCTTTCTTGCAGTGCAGTGTGGGAACTACAGGGTGAATTTACATAAATACTCCACTTAATATGCTTGAGTCTCATGTGGTCTCCTATGAAGCTGCAGTTTGAGTAAAAAACTACTACTTATCAGCACTTGCCTAACTGTGGAAGGAGGTATTCTTCATGCTGATGGGAAACGAAGGGAAGATTCAATGCAAAAAAAGGTTCTAAGGCAATCAGAACAAGCAGGTTTATTAATGTAGATTCAGTGGCATTAGCTGCTTCCCTGCTTTTCTCTCATCATGTCATATTTTGAAACACTGTATAATCTTTTTCACAATGCTAACATATGCAATGTAATCCCTATATTCCTTACAAATGCAAGGAACATAAAGCAGATGTGAAAAACTTTGATGAATGTTTCTATTATATAAAGCAAGAGTCTGCAAATTATGGCTTCTGAGTGCCAGCTGTATTTTAAAACAATAGTTTCTTGGAAAACAGGCATACCATCCATTTGTGTATCATCTGTGGTTGCTTTATGGCAGAGTTGAGGACATACTCATGAATAGTTACTATCCCAGACTTTACAAAAACATTAGCCAGTCATGGCTATATAAATGAAAACATTATATTTTTTTGGTGAAAAACTATAAAAAATCAGAAATGTAAAGTTCAACATTTTACATTTTTACTTCCGAACTGAAATAATTCTTCATTGCTCTAAGAAGTTTTAAGCATTTACCTAGGGCTTTTGACAGTTGTGATAAAGTCCTAAGTAATACCAAGAGTATTATTTTACTGATCAAAAGAAGTCAAAAACAACCCATATTCTCTTGGGGGATGTGACTCAAGAATTGGGAAACAATAGCCTAAACTTCAGGGTAATGAACAATTTAATAATTAATTTAGCTCAGTTTTCTAACACATTATCTGTCATCATTTCAAGCTCATCTTTGCAAGTTATAAATGGCTACAAAGACAATGTATAATTGTCATCCTGTTACTATGTTTAGTGTAGTGTCACTTGAAGTTCTAAAGTGTCCCATTAAAGTTATTAATTAAAGTAATTAAAATTATAATCTGGGTGAAATGAACAAGAAGGGAAAGTCTCCTTTTTTAACCCATTTATTTATGATCCAAGTTACAATCATGCTAATGGTTTCTTCCATCTTCCTGTGGAAATTCTGTAGACCTCCTAGATCACTATACAAGGTGATTTGCTTTAGCTTGGGATTCACCAGTAAGCACTGCCCATTCCAGGTATCCAGGAGTCACATCACTACTGACAGACCATGCAGACTTGAAACAATGGGACACCTTATACTGCCTTTACTAGAAGCTAGAATGCTTCTTCCCAACCTCTTGTGCATTTGGTCAAACTCATGACCAACTATGTCCCAAGACTTTGACCTAAGACTTTGCTCAGTATCCACTTGTCTAACTAGTGGTCATCTGGAAGAAGAAGTTCCTGGGTGGTACCAGCTTATGATACCTCCTGTGCTGGCACAGAGGTAAAGTGCGTCTTACTACACAGTTTACAGTATTGTGAGGAAGATGCACATGACTTCAATTATAGAACTGCATGTCTTTGCAAATTTTATTGTAGTAAAAATGTGAAACCTAAATATTATCAAGTATGGTGACACTTTTCTTAGTTTTAAACTTCTTGAGTAATGCTTTGGATAAGAGTGACCAGGAAAGCTCTATTCTTTAATTCTTTAGCCTAGGAAACATTCCTTCTTTGGTTTATTCATCTTCTTCTGGAGACTCTGTATTTCCTTATGAAGTCGTCTGTTCTCTTCTTGGAATCCTTCCTGTAGTAGTCGGGACTGTTCCTAAAAAGATACAAAAGGAAATTGAATAGTGTATATCATTAAGTAAATCTCTAACTACTATCTAGTTTCCACATTCAAGGATTGTTTTTTTTTTTTTACTTTTCATTTATTTATTTTTTATCGAAGGATAATTGCTTTACAGAATTTTGTTGTTTTCTGTCAAATCTCAATATGAATCAGCCATAGGTATACATATATCCCCTCCCTTTTGAAACTCCCTTCCATCTCCCTCCCTGTCTCACCCCTCTAGGTTGATACAGAGCCCCTGTTTGAGTTTCCTGAGCCATACAGCAAATTCCCGTTGGCTATCTATTTTACATATGGTAATGTAAGTTTCCATGTTACTCAAAAATGTTTAATTTCTTCTTGAAATTTTCTCTATCATTAATTTTCATTTTACTTTCTCTTAAGTCTTCTATCTCTGTGATTGCTTTTCCTGAGTCTCCTTGAGTTAAGAAAGATTTTTGACTTACATCTCCTGACATAAGTTCATCTTGATATGCTGATAAATCTCAATTAGCAGTCTTAATTTTTTCTCCCATTATTTGTATACAACCTTTGTGGACAACCTAATGAAATGTTTGGCTTTGAGTCTTATCTATGCATTTTTATTTTTTTAACACACACACATACACACATAACACAGAAATAGAAGGATTTCCAAAATCTGATACATTGTCTAAATCTTAGATCAGGAAATTTGGTCTAAGCTTCCACAACTTGATGGCAGGAGGACCAAAATATAGGTGAGGGAATCAGGGTCCCAGACTTTATCATACTGGATTTCTGCACAGCTCAACACATACTAGGAGTAGGGCATAGGAAACCAGTAGGAGTGACAGATAGACACAGCAGTGTGAGTTAAGGAGTCCTTCTGCTTATGAAGGATTTCTTATAGCTAAAGGTCATACCAGTTGTGACAGGAAAAAAAAATCATGGATCCCTCTAAGCGGTGAAGACAGTTCAGATATCTATCTTCCCAAGCATTGTGACCCTATAAAAGTTATTTAGTCTTGTCTGAACCTCTCTTTCATCTCCTAAGTATTAGGGACATGACAGGTCTTGCTTTGATATGGATAAGACCCTTTTTTTTTTTAATGCCTAGCAGATAACAGCTACCACGATTGACAGATACAGTGATAAAAGACTAGGTGTGACATAGCTGCAAGTAAAATCTTTTAGTAACAAGACACTGTAGGGGCCAGTTCAGGCAGACAAATAGGGATTGAAAAGTACAAGTAAGCAAGCAAGGTCCTTCTTCTGGGCTTCAAGTTCACTGCTGGGCCATGTTTGTGACCAGGGAGTGTGGAGGGAAAACAGAATAACAGGAACCACACGGTGTTGCAGTTAAATACCTGCAGTTTGAGAGCAAGAGTTCTCTCTTGCTCTTCCAGTAACAGGGCCCTATCCCTCTCCATCTTCTCAGTCAGCTGTTTCACATGTTCCTGATAGCTCTTTTCTTTCTGTTCCATCATCTGCTGGTTCTTTATTTGCATTTCCTCCAGCATTTTTGCTGCAGCCTGTGCAGATTCAGCTTTCACACGTTCCACTGTCAGGAGGAAGAGGAAAAAGAAAAATGTATATGGAGACCAAGTTGCTTCTTTCTTCCATGTACAATTCCCTATCACTGTTGCTACTGGCTGCATACACACTACTCAGAAAAGATATTAGCAAATAAGAGACATCTTTTCTCATGTTGCTATAGTTTAAGGCTCCTCGGTTCACCTAGCTGAATTAGTTAGAACTTTAAAGAGCTTTCGAGGCTGTCTAGTCTCTTGACTTGCTCCTCACCTTCAATCAACTTTTCCTTCTCTGAGAGCGTCTGGTCTGTCTGTAGAATTGCGTCAGTCACAGACTCCTTGGACTTCAAGTATTCCTGAAGAATCTCCTCAGCCTGGGATCCAGGCAAAATAGGGTTAGCAGTAGGAAATGACTATAAACACTTATTCATGTTTTCCACCTTTCCCTCTAGGAACTGCTCCTCTTGGCCCTGGTGTGCCTGGTGATCAGATTCTCTGTCACTGGGCTGAGCACATGCTCCAGACTGGCCAAGCAAGGTGCCCTCCTGAGCAGAATCCTTTTTAAGAGGTTGATATACATGTAAAAAGTGATTCTCTGTTCTTGTAAACTGAGGGCTCTGATTTTGGAGCTGTTGGTGCTGTGGTCCCTTATGGGGTGAACTTGTTGGAGAATGAAAGCATCATGGAGAAAGTGGATCTGAATAAAATGGGTAGAGGGAGAATGGGAGGGAGGGAAGTGTAGGGCTGGGGGGAGCCACAGGCAGAGAGATAAATGGTGACATTATTTGAAATTTTGGATACATCTGGTAATCCAGTTTATAACTCAATTGTTAACTTAGTGTATGCTCTTGGATGAGCACATTGTTTATACCTGGTTTAACAGGCTCCCTGTACGTGTTTATAGAATGAGACCCTGAATGCTGTTGGTTCTGTACTTGCGCATCTGTGTAAAACACACGTGGTCACACTGTCACCTCAAGGAGGCATCAGTAGCTTCCCAGAATCAAACTTGGTTACCTGTATGCCCTTTCTGGGCTCCTGAAAATACTTCTTCTTCAGCTCTTGCATCTTCTCAATGAAGAGGCAATAGCCCCCTGGTTTCAAATAGATCCCCTGTTTCATATCTTCTTCTAGAGGACTGAAAATATCCTTCAGTAAAGCAGAGCAATGATCTTCTGATGCTTTAAGATTCTGGTTACAAAAGTCATCTCGCTTTTTATCTAGCTGGGCCTTTAATGTAAAAAATAAGAAGTATTAATAAACAGAAGAATTAAAAGAGGTTAGCTTGACCTCCAAATTTCTGGAAAAGCTTTTCAAAAAAATAAAAGTAAAAAAAGTCTGTGACCACTAGAAGAACTCATAGAAATGCAACAAAATCATATCCTTCCTCTTGATCCTGACTTTCTACAGAAGTCCCTTTCTCCATGAGGGTAACCTTTGGAGCAGAGATTACTAGCTACATGCTTCACCTTTGGAGAAAACTCCTAATTTTCCAACTGGACAAATGATTGCATGTGAAATAAATGTAGCTCAATATAAACCCATTTATGATAACTAAGAATAAAATATTCTTTGCTTTTGGCCAAAATATCCAATCAGTCTGATAAAAATGAGTCTGTGATTTGATTAGAAGCCCTGATTATTAGAAAATTCTATTATTATTAGAAGCCCTGTGTGCATGTAATGAAATTATAGGGAAGATTATTAGTTTATTCATGAAAGAAAAAAGTTTCAGTGCCTCATAATAAAGTATATCATAATAGAATTGGTTCCTCTTATGATAACAAATAATGTTTGTCTAGAAAAATTGCTTTTCACAAAATAAGCACCTATTTCATTTTCTAGTAATACTTTACTTTCCAAGAGCCTAATATGTATAAACTTGAGAAAAAAACTACCGCTAATTCTTTTTGAAATAATTGGTCTATGTCTTTGAAGGAACTCTTCATGAAGACTTCAATGGCCTCTTTTTCACTGGCCCTGTGCAGGTCCAGCAGTTCCTGGAGGGTTTCTGTGGGCAGTTGCAGCTTCTGGCCCATCTGCTGGTCATAGTGGGCAATGGCCTTTTGTACTGCGGCTGAGTTCTCGATCTCAGCCAAGGCCAGGACTGCATTCTCCATGCAGGGCAGATCCCCACTGTTGATGGCATTGACATAGGTCTGCACCAGGGTCTCTAAACCTACGACAGAGAACAATGATGATGTTTAATGTAGGCATCAGTGAGGAAACTTTCTATTCTGTCTAATTCTAATGTTGTTTATTACCAACCATTTATTTTTCAGCATCACCTGAAAACTTGCTAAAAATGCAGCCTCTGACCCAGTTTGAATGACTTAGACCCTCCTCTTTGGCAAGATCCTCAGGTGGTATATATACATCAATGGTTGAGAACCTTTTGTGTTTATTGAGTACATTTATTTCACCCACAGGTACTGTTAGGCCAGAAACCATATCTCTCTCATTTATGTCTGTATCATCAGCCCTGGTAAGTCCATGGGAAACATTTGATTAATATTTGTGGAGCAAATCAAAATGAATCCTCCATTTTGCTTATTCTAGCAGAGCATTATAGGAGACCTTTCTGTGATGTTGGAAGTATTCTGTGTGTGCTCTCCAGGGTGGGAGCCACTAAGCTCATGTAGGTGTGAGCCCTTGAGACATAGCTGTGTGATCAGAATGTTAAATTTCTATATTTTTTATTAGCTACATTTAAATTTAGATAGGAACACTTGTCTAGTGAAAACCATGTTGGATAGGGCAGGTCCAGTTTACTAGGACAATTGTCTGCTCTCAGAGCTTTTATTTTTGCCTTTTGTATCTTTTCTCAACTATGAAGTCTGACTAATAAAACCTATCAGAAGTGTTGGTGCCACCTAGAATTTATCACGATAATATCAGTAGATGTACATTTTTCAAAGTTGAAGCTACATGGATGTTATCACACCATCCTCTAGTCTTAACAGTGATAGTGAAGACTGGGAAGAGGACTCACGAGGTCCATCCACCTTGATGCCTCCTGAGAGAGTTTTAGTTTTGGAATCGCTAAAGATGTAAGAACAGAAGACCACAGCTTGTTGCACAAATTCGGAGTCCAGCTCATCGTCACACAGTTCCTCAAGCTGGCCCAGTTTCTTCCTATGAGTGGGTCGATCAAAGATGAAGCATTTCTTCTTTGGGAAGAACTTTCGGATACAGAGTCGAGGCATATTAAAAGTTTTATCTTTTGGGCTGGTACCTGGAGGAAGTAAAAAGGAATTTGCCTAATGTAGGGTCTTGCAAACATTTCCCGTAAAGGGTCAAACAGTAAATAGACTTTGCAAGCCAGATGGTCTCTTTTCTGAGTACTCAAGTCTCCTATTGTAGCCTAAAAGCAGTCATAGAGAAACTATAAATAAATGGATATGACATTATTTCAATAAAATCTTATTTACAAAACCAACTGGCAGGCTAGATTGGACAATATTTGCCTGTAGCAATCCTTTACCAGCCCTAAACTGTGCATGGTTCCTGCTTGCATTTCTTTTCTTCAAATAAATGACCATTCTACTCCTACTCTTTGGCTAATTACAGCACCACAAGCCCTAAGCATGGAGATATCAATCTAATCACAGCACAGGGAAAGGTGAAAGAAAAAGAAATTTATTCTTAGAACAGGGAGAAAAATAATCTAAAACCAAATCTATTATTCAGATAGTAAACAAGCATTACTTCTTAGTAATCACCCATTGAGAAGAAATAGAAACTACAAGTAGAAGACAACCATTGACAGAAAACTAAGGAACAATAGTTTTTAGTGTGTTGTCATCTGTTTACCAATTCTAAGTCCCCTTTACCTTTCTTCAGCTTGAGTGAATTCTCCAGGTACTCGTCTGCTGTGATGGACTGTCCATCTGCTTCCAAGTCTAGGGAGAAATCCCTCAGTGTCCATACAAAGTCTGGAAAGAAGCTCACAAAATCAGCTGAATCCTCAACCCCATCCACATCAGGTGAGGATTTTGCCCTGATTCTATCTGTCAGCTCCGTCACATAGCTGAGTAGCCAAATAAGGAAAACTGGCATGAATGAACAGTAACCCCTCCCCAGTCCTATATTAGTTCCACATACTAAACCTTTATTTCTCCTTTGTTCTTAACCCAAGTATCCAAAGTATCAATTCTTCAGTAGGTTATAGGATTTTCCCCTTGCCATTGAATTCTTTTTTATATTTCTCGTGTTTGTTTCACCAGGATTCACAGTCAGCTGTTTTTTAAATATTGGTCTCCCCTCTGATTTTGATGTAGGTTGGATCCCAAAAGGATACTGCAGTTGGTCCATGGCCTGCTGGTTGATAGTTCCCATACTATTGTACACAAAAGTGCTGCTCAAGAGTATTGCTAGGGCAAAGATCCAGGAGTCATTCTGGTTGTCACCCTGAAAATCAGAACATATTTTACCAGGATTGTGTTTCATTCTTATGGCACTTTCCTGATCAGCAGTAGTAAAAGGAGGCTCATGTAACTAGAGTTTTTTTTTTTTTCTTTCAAGACTGGTGACAAAGAAAACCAAATCCAAGCAAAAATGACTTTGAATAGTTTTCTGATATGTTTTGTTTTACCCTGATTCTCATTAGACCCTCTTATGATCATTGGTAGATAATTGCAAAACAAATAGTCATTGTGGGTGGACAGTCAAAGGTCTTAAATGTAATTTAAATTTAATTTTTCTCTTTATTTTTACAGAAAAATTGTCTTAATATTAGGGTACTAATACTTGTTTCTATCTCAGTAGGATATTGTTGTTCAACTAACACTTCCCATTTCTTATCTTATAAATATTCCAGACAATACTATAAGGCAAATATAGATCTAATACACCTGTTTTACAGATCAGAAAGCTGAGGTTAAAAAGGTCAAATAATTTACAAAAATCACTGAGTTACTGACAGACTTTAAAGTTAAAGCCAAGGGTATGGGGCTTTGGAACCTAAATCCTTAACTAAAGTTCTTTGCAAGATAAAATTCATCACTTTGAGTTTATCTGTACTCCCTTTATGCATCTGTGTTAACTGGCTTAGCTTATAGCTTTTTGTTCATTAGGATACTGTCTACTGACCACTATGCTCTTCTTCTAGGATTCTGCCTTATGAATATTTTCCTAACCCCTGGTTCCTAACTTGGTTTCATAGCATATAAACAGAAATGAAGAAACATGGTTAAACAAAGGTCTTATTTAAAGGAAAATTAAAAGTGTAGAGGACATTCAGACATGAGGGCTTAGTCCAAACTGGAACCTCATTCCTTACCTTCTCCACATCCCCCAGACCCTCAGTATCAAGCAGAACTAGAGTACGGTTTGGCTTCTTGGGATGAGGCACACACCACATCCAGATGCCCTTCGTGTGAGACTGCACTGTGGAGCCCAGAGAGAAGCCTGCAAGGGGTATGGGGAAAAGAGAGGGTGGAATTCTAATATCAAGTGGTTCTGGAAGTTGGGATGCAAGTTAACAAATCAAGTTTAGGAGAACTGAAACCACAACAAGTATTAATCTTACTTACAATCAGAGAAACAGGGAAAGTAAAATATCAAATACTTAAAAAAATGCAAAACCTTTTCATGAGGAAAACAATCAACAAACTAGAAATTTAAGGAAAATCTCAACATAATAGAAGTCATATAAAAAAAAAAAAACCACAGCCAACATAATATTCAACAATGAAAGAGAGAAAGCTTTGCTTCTACAAAAATTAACCCAAATGGATCAAAGACCTTAAGAGCTATTAATAAAACTATGAAGGTAGTAGAAGAAAATACAGGAGAAAAACTTCACAATATTGCATTTAGCAAAAATTTCTTGGAAATAATACCAAAAATATAAATAGAAATAAAAATATATAAGTTGGACTTCATCCAAATTAAAACACATATGTATCAAAGGACACTGCTGCTACTGCTGCTGCTGCTGCTAAGTCACTTCAGTTGTGTCCGATTCTGTGCGACCTCATAGACGGCAGCCCACCAGGCTCCCCCGTCCCTGGGATTCTCCAGGCAAGAGCACTGGAGTGGGTTGACATTTCCTTCTCCAATGCATGAAAGTGAAAAATGAAAGTGAAGTCGCTCAGTCGTGTCCGACTCTTCCTGACCCCATGGACTGCCCCCTACCAGGCTCCTCTGTCCATGGGATTTTCCAGGCAAGAGTACTGGAGTGGGGTGCCATTGCCTTCTCCGATCAAAGGACACTATTGAGAGTTAAATAGATAACACACAAATTGGGAGGAAATATTTGCTAGTCATAAATCTAATAAAGGATTGATACACAGAATATATAAAGAAGTCTTAATACAATTTAACACAAATAAATTAAAGGTCAACCCAACTAACAAATGAGCAAATGACTTGACAGACATTTCTCTTGAGAAATTATTCAAAAGACCAATGAACACATGAAAAGATACTCAACATTACTAGTCATTAGGGAAGTACAAAGCAAAACCACCATGTATTAAAACAACCTGTAATGGAAAATAACCTGAAAAAATATATATGCATATATAGCTGAATCACTTTGCTGTACGCTTAAAACTAACACAATATTGTAAATCAACTGTACTTCAAAAAAAGGGCAACAAAGCATAGCATACAGCTTAAGTGAATTCTGAAAATTAATTGATATTTATAATGAAGTTGGAAAATTTGACACTGAATGAATGTGATAATATTAAAAATTTTTTTACTTTAAAAAACCACAATGAGATACTACTTCATACCCATTAGGATGGCCATTATCAAAAAAGCTATAACAAATGTTACCATTGTGTGTTTCTGGTGGGAATGTAAAATGGTATAGTTTCTGTGGAAAATAATATGGTGATTTCTTTAAAAAGCTTAGCATAGAATTATCATATGATCCAGCAATTCCATTTCTTGGTGTACACCCAAAAGAAGTGAAACCAGGTACAGAACAGATATTTGAACACCCATGTTCTTAGTAACATTATTCACAGTAGCCAAAATGAGGGAACAGTCCAAATGTCCATAAACTGGATGACTGGATAAGCAAATGGGTATCACATACAATTACTCAGGCTTAAAAAGGAAGAGAATTTGATACCTGTTACAACATTGTTGGACCTTGAAGACATCATACTCAATGAAATAAACCTATCACTAAAGGACAAATAATATATGATTCTTTACACGAGATTCCAAGACTGGTCAAATTTATAGATAATATAGAATTGTGGTTGTCAAAGGCTGGGGCATTTTTGTTTATTGGGGTATAGAATTCCTGTTGGGGGAAATTTACAGAGATGGATGTTAGTGATGTTTACACAACAGTGTGAATTTACTTAATATCACAGAATTTTAAAAAATGTTAACAATGGTAAATTTTGTGGTAAATTTTATGTATGTGTATCCTGCATAAGGGCATGCACAGTCATTTCAGCTGTGTCTGACTCTTTGCAACTCCATGGACCATAACCCACCAGGTTCCCCTGACCATGAGATTTTTCCCAGCAAGAATACTGGAATGGGTTGCCATGCCCTCCTCCAGGAGTCTTTCCTACCCAGGGATCAAACCCGGGTCTCTGGCATCTCTGCATTGCAGGTGGATTCTTTACCTGCTGAGCCACTGGGGAAGCCCATGTATAACTTAACAACAGTTAAAAATAAGAAAAGAAATAAGAACAACCAATACAGATTTAAACATTTTTTAAATCTTAAAGATTAATAGAAATGCTCTCATTACATGAATATTTTTGTAAGTGTCTTGTAGTTTATTATTACATACATTACTTATTTTTTATTACCACATTTGTCTTTCTAGGAAAGGAAAAAATTGTGCTTTTGAAAAAGAAACTAAGACAAAGTGCAAAGAGCTGTGATCTGATACAGGTCATAGTGACGATCAGAACATAACTGTGGACTGAAAGTTAGCTTTCAATATTCCTTCCAGGTCTCTCACTTCCTCTCCTCACATCACTGTGCTGCACGCAGGGAGTGTGGGTGGACAGAAGGGACTTGGCTGGGCTCTGCCTACGTCACTCACCCTTGTTCTTCCCGGCCAGCTTGTTCATCAGGTAGGACTTGCCTGTGCGGTAGAGGCCCACGATAGCCACCACCACAACAGGCTGCCTGATGGCAGACAGGATCTTCAGAGCTTCTGGATTAACCAGCAGTCTCCCATTAATATTCTTAATGAGGCACTCTGGGCCTGGCATGTGGATCTCTGAGGCCATGTCCCTTTGTCTGCAAGGGAAGATATGGGATGAATTAGAATTTCCAGTCTAAACAGATCAAGAGTTTTCATCAGGTCATTTTGCATTCAGAAGGAGGAATGTCAAAATCCCCACAATATAACTGTGTGCCTAGTTAACACAGTTAACTTCAGCAAAGAGAAAGATGATCCTAGTGCATCTGGAGATTTTTTGGCCAATCACAAAAAAACTTGGCCATTTATGTCAACAGTGAAATATATGAGATTAAATCTGTTTCCTTTTGAAAATTGGAGAAATATTACCAAAGTAGCTCATTAAAAATATTGATATGACAGTGACTTATCAACATACAATCACCCTCATGAACAAAATCTTCCATTTAATTTACCATTGAAATCTTCTATTTGGATTCACATTTAAAAACTTATGAAAGTGAAAATTGCTCAGTTGAGTCCGACTCTTTTTGTGACCCCATGGACTATAAAATCCATGGTATTCTCCAGGCCAGACTACTGGAGTACATAGCTTTCCCCTTCTCCAGGGAATCTTCCCAACCCAGGGATCGAACCCAGGTCTCCTGCATTGCAGGCAGATTCTTCACCAGCTGAGCCACCAGGTATACCCAAGAATACTGGAATGCGTAGCCTATCCCTTCTCCAGTGGATCTTTCCAGCCCAGGAATCGAACTGTGGTCTCCTGCACTGAGGTGGAATTTATACTAGACATTAAATGTAAAACAGAATAGGATTCAGAGAGATTTGTTGCATTTCCTAACTTTGTGTGAAGAGTCAATATTTATTTTTTATTCATTAATTCTTACTATGAATAAAGAATTTCATGAATAAAGATTCATCAATTGATATATGTCTCTGAACAATTTTTAATGATTTGAAATGCATTTTCTCATTAGCTATCCTTATTTCTACTGAAATAATAATTCACAGATTTTCTCACACTTCTTTCCTAGAAGTGGAACTGACTTTAGCAAATTTTATAAAAGTCTGTAACCTTGTGAAACACATGGCTTAAAGCTCTTCCAAAAGATTGCTGTGGGCTTATAGAAACAAGGGGCTTGGAAACTTAAAATTCATTAGCTTCACAATAAATTCAGTTCAGTTCAGTCACTCAGTCATGTCCAACTCTTTGTGACCCTGTGGACTGCAACACACCAGGCCTCTCTGTCCATCACCAACTCCCGGAGTTTACTCAAACTTATGTCCATTGAGTCGGTGATGTCATCCAACCATCTCATCCTCTGTCATCCCCTTCTCCTCCTGCCCTCAATTTTTCCCAGCATCAGGGTCTTTTCAAATGAGTCAGTTCTTCATATCAGGTAGCCAAAGTATTGGAGTTTCAGCTTCAACATCAGTCCTTCCAATGAATATTCAGGACTGATTTCCTTTAGGATGGACTGGTCTTCTCCAACACCACAGAGTCTTCTCCAACACCACAGTTCAAAAGCATCAATTCTTTGGCACTCAGCTTTCTTTAGAGTCCAACTTTCACATCCATACATGACTACAGGAAAAACCATAGCTTTGACTAGATGGACCTTTGTTGGCAAAGTAATGTCTCTGCTTTTTAATGTTATCTAGGTTGGTCATAACTTTTCTTCCAAGGAGTAAGCATTAAATTTCATGGCTGCTGTCACCATCTGCAGTGATTTTGGAGCTCCCCCAAAATAAAATCTGCCATTGTTTCTACTGTTTCCCCATCAATTTGCCATGTAGTGATGGGACCGGATGTCATGATCTTAGTTTTCTCAATGTTGAGCTTTAAGCCAAATTTTTCACTCTCCTCTTTTACTTTTATCAAGAGGCTCTTTAGTTCTTCTTCACTTTCTGCCATAAGGGTGGTGTCATCTACATATCTGAGGTTATCGATATTTCTCCCAGCAATCTTCATTCCAGCTTGTGCTTCATCCAGCCCAGCGTTTCTCATGATGTACTCTGCATAGAAGTTAAATAAAGAGGGAATATACAGCCTTGACATACTCCTTTTCCTCTTGGAACAAGTCTGTTGTTCCATGTCCAGTTCCAACTGTTGCTTCTTGACCTGCATACAGATTTCTGAAGAGGCAGGTCAGATGGTCTGATATTCCCATTTCTTTAAGAATTTCCCACAGTTTGTGGTGAAAACAGTCAAAGGCTTTGGTATAGTCAATAAAGCAGAAATAGATGTTTTTCTGGAACTCTCTTGCTTTTTCGATGATCCAGCGGTTTTTGACATTTTGATCTCTGGTTCCTCTGCTTTTTCTAAAACCAGCTTGAACATCTGGAAGTTCACAGTTCATGTATTATTGAAGCCTGGCTTGGAGAATTTTGAGCATCACTTTACTAGTGTGTGAGATGAGTGCAATTGTGCGGTAGTTTGAGCATTCTTTGGCATTGCCTTTCTTTGGGATTGGAATGAAAACTGACTTTTCCAGCCCTGTGGCCACTGCTGAGTTTTCCAAATTTGCTGGCATATTGAGTGCAGCACTTTCACAGCATCATCTCTTAGGATTTGAAACAGCTCAGCTGGAATTCCATCACCTCCACTAGCTTTGTTCGTAGTGATGTTTCCCTAAGGCCCAATTGACTTTGAATTCCAGGCTGTCTGGCTCTAAGTGAGTGATCACACAATTGTGATCATCTGCGTTGTGAAGATCTTTTTTGTATGGTTCTTCTGTGTATTCTTGCCACCTCTGCTTAATATCTTCTGCTTCTGTTAGGTCCATACCATTTTTATCCTTTATTGAGCCAGTCTTTGCATGAAATGTCCCCTTGGTGTCTCTAATTTTCTTGAAGAGATCTCTAGTCTTTCCCATTCTATTGTTTCCCTCTATTTCTTTGCACTGATCACTGAGGAAGGCTTTCTTATCTCTCCTTGCTAGTCTTTGGAACTCTATTCTGGGAAATAGACTCTCGGAGGGCACAGACAGAACCTTGTGTGCACCAGGATCTGGGGGAAGGGAGCAGTGACCCCACGGAGATTGACTCAGACTTGCCTGCGAGTGTCCAGGAGTCTCCGGCGGAGGCGTGGGTTGGTGGTGGCCTGCTGCATTGTTGGGGGCACTGAGTGTAGCAGTACATGCATGGGACCTTTTGAAGGAAGCCACCATTATCTTCTTTACCTCCACCATAGTTTGGCTCCAGGTAAATAGCAGGGAGGGAACACAGGTCCACCCATCAACAGAAAATAAGATTAAAGATTTACTGAGCATGGCCCCGCCCATCAGAACAAGACCCAGTTTCTCCCTCAGTCAGTCTCGCCCTCTTATCCTTCTCTATCAGAGGGCAGAAAGAATGAAAACCACAATCACAGAAAACTAACCAGTCTAATCACATGGACCATAGCCTTGTCTAACTCAATGAAACTATAAGCCCTGCCGTGTAGGGCCACCCAAGATGGATGCGTCAGGGTGGAGAGTTCTGACAAAATGTGGTCCACTGGAGAAGGGAATGGCAAACCACTTCAGTATTCTTGCCTTGAGAACCTCATGAACACTATGAAAAGGCAAAAAGATAGGACACTGAAAGACGAACTCCCCAGCTCAGCGGGTACCCAATATGCTACTGGAGATTGGTGGAAAAATAACCAGAAAGAATGAAGAGACAGAGCCAAAGCAAAAACAATACCCAGCTGTGGATGTAACTGGTGATGGAAGCCAAGGTCCGATGCTGTAAAGAGCAATATTGCATGGGAACCTGGAATGTTAGGTCCATGAATCAAGGCAAATTGGAAGTGGTCAAACAAGGGATGAGATGACCATTATATCTACTACTGTAGGCAAGAGTCCCTTAGAAGAAATGAAGTAGCCATGATAGTAAACAAAAGAGTCCAAAATGCAGTACTTGGATGCAATCTGAAATAACGACAGAATGATCTCTGTTCATCTCCAAGGCTAACCATTCAATATCATGGTAATCCAAGTCTATGCCCCGACCAGTAATGCTGAAGAAGCTGAAGTTGAACGGTTCTATGAAGACCTACAAGACCTTCTAGAACTAACACACAAAAAAGATGTCCTTTTCATTATAGGGGACTGGAATGCAAAAGTAGGAAGTCAAGAAACACCTGAAATAATAGGCAAATTTTGCCTTGGAGTACGAAATGAAGCAAGGAAAAGGCTAATAGCATTTTGCCAAGAGAACACACTGGTCATAGCAAACACCCTCTTCCAACAACACAAGAGAAGACTCTACACATGGATATCACCAGATGATCAACACCGAAATCAGATTGATTATATTCTTTGCAGCCGAAGTTGAAGAAGCTATATACAGTCAGCAGAAACAAGACCGGCAGCTGACTGTGGCTAAGATCATGAACTTCTTATTGCCAAATTCAGACTTAAATTGAAGAAAGTAGGGAAAACCACTAGACCATTCAGGTATGACCTAAATCACAATAAATTAGCCTCCAACTAAATGGGAATAAACTACACAATTGCTAACACTGTATGTTGCAAAAAATCAGGTGTGTATAGGAGGGGAGAAAAAATTGAAATAAAGATTAAAAGATCAGGAAGAGATTAACAGAGCTAGAGAAGAAAGTTATTGAAAGAAAATAGCTATATTTCCAGCCATACAATCTAAGTTTTCTGTTTTGTTCTTTTCTCCCATCTTGTAGAGGAGAAGTAGAAGTGGGAAGAAGATGAAGAAGGGTGGGGGTAAGGAGAGAGGAGTGGGAAGGGAACCAAGGGCAGGAAACTGAAAAGAGAGAGAGAGGTGTCAGACAGTATGTGATGAATGGGGCTAGTGCCAAGCCGAGGAAGTCAGGGGAAGAGTTTCCAGGAGGCAAGATCAGAACTCCTTGAGAGCCCAGAGAGGGCAAAATAAAAAACAATGGTGACTTTATCACTGCTCCAGAGTAGATTCTTTAAAGACAAAGCTTTTTATAAAGTGGTGGGACTGAATTCTGTCCTAAGGTGTAAGGCATCCTCGAGTTGGCACCAACACATTGAACCTAGTGAACCTGTGCTGTTTCTAAAGGAAGATGTCGACTTTAAAATAGAGTGCAAAGGTAGGACTGAAGAGTATGATGTCTTCATAAATCTACATCTTCCACTCTGGATTTCAGCTTTTCTCCTTGTCTTTAACAGTGCCAGGTGACTGTTTCCACTGCACCTCATTTACTGTTCTTTCCTTCTCATGAGAAAAACAAAAAAACAACAACAAAAAAAAATCTGCCACCCTTTCAGTCTCTTGGCTGCAGTCAAATCAGTATTGAGCAAGTTGTATCAAAGAAAATGGTAATACAATCATTATCCCCAGTCAACATCAGCAAAGAGAAGGACAATCCTAATTCATTCCAAACTCAGTTTAGCCCTGTGTCCTTGGTGCTTAACTCCACACAAGCACAGTCATGACCCAGAGATGGGATGGCCCATGCTAACACCTGGATCTCATCTGACCAATGTCCCAAATCAGGATGAGCTACAGTCTTGATGCTGATCATTTATTAGAAAACTAACCATTACAGATCCCTTCGCACCCCTGCACTAATCTTACCATGGGCTCCTGCTCTCAAAACAGGGCTCCTTTAGCACTGAAGAAGAATCTGCTTTGAGGAAAAGCTAGAGTTCTTACCTGTTTTCTTCTCAGCTCAGGTGGAATGGTTCTGTAACAAATTTCTCTTTCTCTCACTAGATGGTTAGACTTCTATTTCACCAGCTCAATATCCTGGGTCTTGCCTGCTTTCCTTTAGCAAACAGAGAGAAGGAAAGGAACCTCTCTAACAGATTTACAGTAATGTGAAACTGAAAGCACTGAGAGCAAAGCAATGACTCAACAGCCATATAAGGAATTTCTGACAGCTATTCTAAAAAAAAAAAAAAAAAAAAAAGATGGGTTTGACACAATTTCTCTAGAACCTTCACGTTAATAGCTTTGAAAGACATCTTAGAGACCATTTAGTGTTGAAAAAGGTGACTATTAGATTCTTAAATATAATGGAATGTATCTCAGGATTGGGTGTCACTTTGGGAAACCTAGAATAGGAAGCATATTAATTTTTAGGTTTAATTTCCTTAAATAATGGACAGACACATAGTGGACGTGGCTCCTCTTTTATGCATGCTGTAAGTGAAGAAAATGACTCATCTTACAGATTCATGAATGTGAAGCCCCTGGAATTTAATACCCAGGGCACACACAGCATGTGTTCCATGCTCAGTGCTGATCACTCTACATAGGTTAAATAACTGATATTTTATAACAGACATTTCTCCACCATTTTATAGAAACTGAGGCACAGAAAGATTAAATGTCTTATCCCAAATCACAACACTATAAGTAACTTGAACCAAATCACTCTTCATTCCAAACCCTCTTGTTAAGCCACTTCACTATACTGTCTTTTCATGTTTGCTCAGTGAATAGTAGTAGAAGTAACAGCTTTATTGCTTAATTTCTTTCTAAGAAGCACATATGTTACAATTGTCCAATTCATTTCTGAGTAAAACCATGCAAAATGAGTGGTGTGCTATCTCCATGAAAACAAGGAGGCTTCAGGAAGGGTAAGATAATATGCCGGGTCAAGTTCACTAAGCATGTCGTAGAGGTGAGATGTGAATCTGAAACTCTTTTTACACTTAAACTATGCTTCCTGTGAACAAAGCTAGTGGAGGTGATGGAATTCCAGTTGAGCTATTTCAAATCCTGAAAGATGATGCTGTTAAAGTGCTGCACTCAATATGCCAGCAAATTTGGAAACTCAGCAGTGGTCACAGGACTGGAAAAGGTCAGTTTTCATTCCAATCCCAAAGAAAGGCAATATCAAAGAATGCTTTAACTACCACACAATTGCACTCATCTCATATGCTAGTAAAGTAATGCTCAAAATTCTCCAAGCCAGGCTTCAGCAATACGTGAACTGTGAACTTCCATATGTTCAAGCTGGTTTTAGAAAAAGCAAACCACAGATCAAATTGCCAACATTCGTTGGATCATTGAAAAAGCAAGAGAGTTCCAGAAAAACATCTATTTCTGCTTTATTGACTATACCAAAGCCTTTGACTGTGTGGATCACAATAAACAGTGGAAAACTCTGAAAGAGATGGGAATACCAGACCCCTGACCTGCCTCTTGAGAAACCTGCACGCAGGTCAGGAGGCAACAGTTAGAACTGGACATGGAACAACAGACTGGTTCCAAATAGGAAAAGGAGTATGTCAAGGCTGTATATTGTCACCCTGCTTATTTAACTTATATGCAGAGTACATCATGAGAAACGCTGGGCTGGAAGAAGCACAAGCTGGAATCAAGATTGCTGGGAGAAATATTAATAGCCTCAGATATGCAGATGACACCACCCTTATGGCAGAAAGTGAAGAGGAACTAAAAAGCCTCTTGATGACAGTGAAAGAGAAGAGTGAAAAAGTTGGCTTAAAGCTCAACATTCAGAAAACGAAGATCATGGCATCTGGTCCCATCACTTCACGGGAAATAGATGGGGAAACAGTGGAAACAGTGTCAGACTTTATTTTTTTGGGCTCCAAAATCACTGCAGATGAAAATCACTATTCCAAAATCATTGCAGCCATGAAATTAAAAGATGCTTACTCCTTGGAAGGAAAGTTATGACCAACCTAGATAGCATATTCAAAAGCAGAGACATTACGTTGCCAACAAAGGTCCGTCCAGTCAAGGCTATGGTTTTTCCAGTGGTCATGTATGGATGTGAGAGTTAGACTGTGAAGAAAGCTGAGCACCAAAGAATTGACGCTTTTGAACTGTGGTGTTGGAGAAGACTCTTGAGAGTCCCTTGGACTGCAAGGAGATCCAACTAGTCCATCCTAAAGGAGATCAGTCCTGGGTGTTCATTGGAAGGACTGATGCTGAAGCTGAAACTCTAAAACTTTGGCCACCTCATGTGAAGAGTTGACTCATTGGAAAAGACCCTGATGCTGGGAGGGATTGGGGGCAGGAGGAGAAGGGGACGACAGAGGATGAGATGGTTGGATGGCATCACCGACTCAATGGACATGAGTTTGAGTAAACTCTGGGAGTTGGTGATGGACAGGGAGGTCTGGCATGCTGTGATTCATGAGGTTGCAAAGAGTTGGACATGACTGAGCAACTGAACTGAACTGATGCTTCCTGCCCCCCACCCCCCACCACCTCTGCCACTCAGCATTGCTTCTTAAGGGAGGAAAAGGGAAGTAAGAAGGAGGGGAGATATTTATATGTTCTTCTCCTGATCTCATGGAACATCAGTATTTCTCTGCACCTGGAAGCCAGTGTCTGAAATGTAACAAATAGAATTAAGTACTCTCTTATCTTATCTTCTTTGCTATTATCTTATCTTTTAAAGAGTTTCTGCATAAGTAACACTGCAACTTGTTTTGAAAAATATGACTTCTCTGGGTCTTTGAGCTGTTGGAACACACCCAGGTTCTTCCTGCCTTAGGAGTCTGAGTATAACAACTGTCTGCATCTGAACCTTTCTTACCCCAGATCTTGGCAAGATCGATTACTTCTTGTTCTAAATAGGATCTTCTCACTGAGGTCCCCCTTGAACATTAATCTTCATCCTATCACCTGCATTTATTTTTTTAACTTTTGCCTATGACTACCTGAAATTCAAGTTCATAAAAACAGGGACCTCTTGTGTTTACAGATGTATCTCCAGCAAATAAATCAGGGTTTGGCAGAGAGTATAAGCTCAATAGATATTATATATGACTCAATATAAATTGACTCCAAATTTAAGAGTAACCCCACATTTTGCCAATTTGAAGTGTATAAGAAATAGTAAAATGTCTATGTAAAGTGTTTATTTTATTTGCTAATTTTGTTCCATTTTAAAAATGATACATTTTATGTACATATAATACTGGTGTATTTTTTTTCTTTTACTGATATTTTATAAAAATAATTTTTAATTGAAATATAGTTGACATACAATATTACATTAGTGTCAGGTATACTACATGATGGACATAGTTTGACATGTGCATACATTATGAGATGAGCACCACAATAAATCTGTAACCATCTGTCCCCATACAATGTTGTTAAAATATCAGGACCATATAGCTTCTGCTGTACATTGCATTCCTGTGGTTTATGCCTTATATAACTGGAGGTTTGGAACTCAAGCCCCTTCACCCCTTTGCCTGCCATGGCTCTGTATTTGCAAAAGTGCACTGAAACACTGTGGTGCTGTGGCCTTACTCACTATACTAACTGTGACATTCGGAGTAGTCATGTTATAAATTTAAAAGTCTCTGACTCTCCTCTACTTTTTCTCATGAGTAAGAGTTTTGTTATGTCAATTAAGAACAGCTTGAAACTATTTTATTGACCATATGTCAGTCAAAAGTGAAAGCAAGAATAAACTTAGTTTCTCAGTATTCTTGCCTGGAAAATCCCATGGAAGGAGGGCCTGGTAGGCTGCAGTCCATGGGGTCGCTAAGAGTCGGACACAACTGAGCGACTTCACTTTCACTTTTCATTTTCATGCATTGGAGAAGGAAATGTCAACCCACTCCAGTGTTCTTGCCTGGAGAATCCCAGGGACGGGGGAGCCTGGTGGGCTGCTGTCTATGAGGTCGCACAGAGTCGGACACAACTGAAGCGACTTAGCAGCAGCAGCAGCAGAAATTCACTGGTTATTAGGAAACCAGCTCCTTCCTGATTAGTACAGTGGGTTGTTTGCAGTTTTGTTCATTTCTTTATGTCAGGCTGCTTGAAATATTTCCTAGGGATTTTTTTTTTCCTAAATGCTAGCTGTGAGGAAGCTTTAAATTGTCACTTTCCCATGTATTTGGAGTAGCAGTTTCTAGAATACTTATAAAAGATAGTCACAGATCAAGCTAACTTGCATGTTACTATTATTACATTAAAACTTTGCATAAAAAACTTTGTATATGTATAAATGCTTAGTGGTTTCACATGTTTTCCAGGATTTTAGTTCCCATAAAACAGCCTCTGAATTTCAGATGTGGAATGTTTTTATATTAGGCTGCTTTTCATGTGAAAAACTCCATGCAGCCTGTTCTAGGGTACTCAGCACCAGAGACATAGTAATTCAGCTGGAGTCACTAAGTCTCATATACAAAGGAGTCAAGGCTAGCCCATGAGAAAAAAAATCTGCAGTATGTGTGTATGTATAGGAAGCAGGCTCTGGGAGTTGGTGATAGACAGGGAAGCCTGGTGTGCTGTAGTCCATGGGGTAGAAAAGAGCTGGACACGACTGAGTGCCTGAACTGACTGAACTGATAGGAAGCATATGTACTTGTGTGCACCTGTGCTAAGTGCAGAGGTGTAAAGGTGTATGAAGATCGACTAGACATAGTCATAGTCCTAAACACAACTTAATCGAGTAGGTGAGATTGACTGCATTCAATAAAAGCAAAGGAATGGAAAGAAAAGGAGGGAAGAAAATTAGTCTCAAGATCTCAGATTGGGACATTTGAAACTTTTTCCCATGAGCAATTTATTTTGAGAGGCTTTCCAGCTGGCACTAGAGGTAAAGAACTCTGCCTGGCAATGCATGAGACAAAAGAGACTGGGGTTTGATCCCTGGGTCAGGAAGGTCCCCTGCAGGAGGGCACGGCAACCCACTCCAGTATTCTTGCTTGAAGAAGCCCAATGGACAGAGGAGACTGGTGGGCTACAGTCCAAGGGGTCAAAAAGAGTCAGACATGACTGAGTGACTAACACATACAGATAATTTATTTTGATGTCAGCTATAGGAAATGGATTGAATTCTAGTAATTTTTAAAAACAGCCTGACAGTTCGTATTATTTCTCAGGTAATCTATCTTGTCCTCTCTGTCCATCCTAGTAAACTCAGTATCACACTTTAAATGACTATCATTTATATTTTCTTTTAATAATGTAGTGAATTCTTTTCAGGTCCATGTTTTGGCTCCTCTTACCAACAAATTCTTAGTGACAGTTAGGACCACTTTGTGAAATTCTTCCATAATTGGGATTACATTGGATATAACAGGAAAATACAAACTGATTTACAGGCACTATTTTTAGTTAATTGCTTTAATATTCAAGTATGCTTTCTTTATTTAAAGCCTTTTTTAGTCTTTTGGTATTATTGTGTACTTTTCTATATTTCTGTTCAAATTATTATGAATATTGATGCCTTATTATTTTTCCTTTTTATTTGTAATTTAAAATAAGTAATATAAATTTTACACTATTTTAAGTGTACAAATTAAAAGACACTTGCTCCTTGGAAAAAAAGCTATGACAAACCTAGACAGTGTATTAAAAAGCAAAGACATCATGTTGCCAACAAAGGTACATATAGTCAAAGCTATGGTTTTTCCAGTAGTTATGTATGGCCGTGAGAGTTAGACCATAAAGAAGGCTAAGTGCCAAAGAACTGATGCTTTTCAATTGTGGTTATGGAGAAGACTCTTGAGAGTCCCTTGCACATTAAGGAGATCAAACTAGTCAATCCTAAAGGAAATCAACCCTGAATATTCATTGGAAGGATTGATACTGAAGCTGAAGCGTGAATATTTCGACCACCTGATGGGAAGAGCTGACTCATTGAAAAAGAGCCTGATACTGCTGGGAAAGACTGAAGGGAGAAGAGGGCAGCAGAGGATCAGATGCTTAGATAGCACCACAGAATCAATGGACATGAATTTGAGCAAGCTCCAGGAGATAGTGAAGGACAGAGGTGCCTGGTGTGCTGCAGTCCATGAGTTCACAAAGAGTTGGACATGACTTAGTGACTGAACAACAACAAATGCTGACATCATAGAATGAATTTGGAAGTGATCCCTCCTTTTCAGTTTTTGAGAGACTTTGGTGAAGGAAGTTGATATTAATAGTTCTTTATGTCTTTATTTTTCCCACCAATAGTGCACAAGCGTTGCCTTTTCTTCATATCATTGTCAATATTTGCTATCTGCTGTCTTTTTAATAACAGCCATTCTGACAGGTATGAAATATCTCATTCTCATTTTGATGTGCTTCCCTCATGATTAGTGATGTTGAACACCTTTTCATCTGTCTGTTGGGCATCTGTATGTCTTCTTTGGAAAAATATCTACTCAGATCCTCTACTCATTTTTAAATCACTATACTTAGCTCTAGTGAGTTCAATACTTGAAGCTGTGAGTTTAATATTGTGATGTAAAATTTTTTCTCTGCTATTGTTGCATACCTTTCAGCTCTAAATTTTGTATGATTCTATTGTACAAGTCAGATAATGGAAAAACAGCCAGGGATTATAGTTTTCTCGCTGCTTTCCAGCTAAGTCTAGATGCATGATTAAGTTTGAACATGGAATATGAGCAGAAGCACATGTGGAATGGAGCCATAGAATGCTCAGCCTATACTCTGCCAGTCTGTGTTTCCCTTCTTATTGTCTGGATCACAGACTTGGCAGTAGTCAAGTTCTGACCTTTCAGATAAGCAAAATATCTTAGTGGGTACAGAATATCAAACAGGGAGGAAACAATCCCTGAATGACCTTGTGGAAAATGCTTTCACATAAGCCTTGAGTGTTAAAACTGTATCAGTTATGCCTTCCAGCCCATAGCAACAGCCTCCTAGTTGACCTTTATCTCCAATGTCCCCTTTATCCTCTCTCCTCCTGTCATCAGAGAGTTGGTCCTCAAGCACAGCTCTGAGCAAGCATAATAATAATCTTCAAGACCCTCCCTATCTGTGAAATAAAGCTGCTGCTGCTAGGTTACTTCAGTCGTGTCCGACTCTGTGCGACCCCATAGATGGCAACCCACCAGGCTCCCCCATCCCTGGGATTCTCCAGGCAAGAACACTGGAGTGGGTTGCCATTTCCTTCTCCAATGCATGAAAGGAAAAAGTGAAAGTGAAGTCGCTCAGTCATGTCTGACTCTTAGCGACCCCATGGACTGCAGCCTACCAGGCTCCTCTGTCAGTGGGATTTTCCAGGCAAAAGTACTGGAGCTCTAAAGCCCTGAAATAAAGCCCAGGTCCCAACCCATCATGCAAACTCTCCATGAACTTCTACACTGACTTCAGCGGATTCTGGCTGACCCCTAGAGGTCACTCCCATCTCTGTATATTTGCTTATTCCCCTTCTACTCCCTCAGATTATGATGTGAGGTGAAACCGTGACTTGCTTAGTTGTGTCTGACTCTGTGACCCCACGGACTGTAGCCATCAGGCTTCTCTGTTCATGGGACTGTTCTTGCAAGAATACTAGAGTGGATTACCATTTTCTCCTCCAGGGGATTTTACTTACCCAGGGATCAACCAAACCCTTGTTTCCTGCAGCACCAACACTGGGAGTTTATTCTTTACCACTGAACCACCTGGGAAGCCCACTCCCACTTCTGTGCTGCTGCGTCACTTCAGTCGTGTCCGACTCTGTGTGACCCCATAGACGGCAGCCCACTAGGCTCCCCGGTCCCTGGGATTCTCCAGGCAAGAACACTGGAGTGGGTTGCCATTTCCTTCTCCAACTTACTCCACGTCTGTATGTTTGCTTATTTCCCTCCTAATCCCTTGAATTAAAGGTCCCAGTAAAATGTATCCCTGTGTACTGCAGAAAAACCATAAGCTATTCTTTACCAGCTGAGCTACCAGGGAAGCCCTTTCAACTTTAACAAAAAAAGAGTATATTTTAACACTTCAAATTGGGAAGGACAGGATATAAACTCAAATTAAGAGACAGATTTTTCATGAAAAATGTGATTGGTTGCATCTCATCACATGTCAAAGGAAACAGGTATATTTAATTTTTTAAGTTAGAAATTTGTTTCCTGTTTTTTTTCCATGTAAAATCTTTCTTGATTCATCTGTCATTTTAAGAATCTTTTTTTGACAGTAGGACAAAAAGTGAATCTCTAACATCTTAGTAGTTCTTTTTTTTTTTTTTTTTACAGTATTGTCAGAGTCAACTTTATACAAAGATATTGCTGAAAATGGAATTACCATTTTTAATGACTTGTCATCCACTCAGAATATTCTGGGCAAAGTGGCTGATGAACCAATATGCACAAAGATTCCCTGACACAGTTCCTATCTGTATCCATCCAGAGGCCAACAGATGTCAGGTAATGGATCACGTAATTTTACTTCACTAATTCAGTACAGGGGAGTGCCTTACATTTGTATGTTTTTAGCTTCTCCAGAATTATTACACTAATATTCAATGATTATTAAAAGTACCCTGATAGAAGAAAAACTGAAAGCTGAGAGAAACTGTTTGATGATTTGACAGATATGAAAAATCTACTGGTTATGGTTGCTTTGCACACTTAAATAAATATTCACTTTTGGATTTTTTTCTTATTTTTAAAAATTTAAAAATTGTAGTTGAGTTACAATGTGTTAATCTCTGCTGTACAGAAACTGATTGAGTTTGAATTTTTATTTATGCATCATTGAAAGTGAACTCCCCAAATATATAAACTCTGGTTCCCCCAAATCTGCATTCATTCCAGTGAAAAAAATGAGCCTCAATTATTTTGAACTATAAAATCTTATGTTTTATAAATATACACATTCAGACCTTTTAATGGGGCACCTTTGGACAAGAGAGCTCCTCTGACATGGGCTCCAGGAGGGCCTGAATGACTGTCTAAAGTTACCCCACCTTAGGCAGAGGGCTGGAAGCAGTGTGAGAACATGTGAATGCTGCATAACACTGTCTTAGAATAAAGGGGTAACCATGCTTTTTGCTCTCCATCTCTTGAGATCATGAAATGTCCCACTTATTGAGATGAAAAAATATAAAGGAGAGCCTCCCTCAGACGTGGGACTCTTGTCAGACCTGGGAGATCCTCAGACACCCTCGCTATTCTTTTCTCTCTTCCTGTCAACCTATAAACAAGAAATGTCTTCTTCTTCCAGTTAAATAAATTAAACCTTGGTACATATCTTTCTCTAGACATGATGCAGGTCTTTCCCTTCTTTGTGGGGCATCAGGTAAAAATATATAGATTTATAGAGGTTACATTAATTCTGTAATGTTACGGAGTTTAGCTTATAAAGGTGTGTGGTGAATAGGGAACAGAGCATGTTTCCTGAGAAAGTATTTAATATGTATAAAGTTTTGATTGCCTGTCTTTGCTGAAATGGAAGCAACTTCTTTCCCTTTGGGGCCCTTAAGTTCTTACTAGTTTAACTCCTGTAGCCCTGGGGCCACCTGGATTACCAGCTGTGACTTAATGTCATGTACTTCTCTTCCCTTGCAGGTTTCCATCTGGGATCCACAGTGTGATCTGAATCCAAGGTCATCTAAATGTTATGTACTCCATTCCTACAAATAGTGTTTCTTATGGACACAGAGGATTTGGACAATGAGGATCATGGAAAAAAATTTTATTTGCCCAGGGCTTTTAATTTGCCTTCCTAATTCAACTTTTGTGACATATTCCTGCAAATTGTAAACCCAAATGGTGGATGTGCATGTCCTCAGTCACTCAGTTGTGTCTGACTCTTTGCGACCCCATGGGCAGTAGCCCACCAGCTTCCTCTGTCCATGGGACTTCCCAGGCAAGAATACTGGAGTGGGCTGCAACTCCCTTCTCCAGGGGAACTTCCCAACCCAGGGGTTGAACCCCCATCTCTTGCATCTCCTGCATTGGTGGGAGGATTCTTTAACACTAGCACCAACTGGGAAGCCAACATTATCCATCCAACGTTAATGTTGGATAATAAAGTTAAATTCTCTTACCTTAAACATGTTTTATTGATCAGTAGAAACATCTGTATTTTAAGGCAAGATTTTCATCTGATTTTTAACACTGGGAAGAATAACACAATTTAATAAATGCTTTACTGAATTGTGGAATGCAGGGCTCTGTATTAAGTCTTACAGACACTGCAGTGAAGAAAGGACCAGAGGCTAGTTTGGGAGATGACAGTACAGAGTGTGATCAGTGTAGGATGCCATGGATGCAGCCCTGCTGTACACACAGAGAAAGTTTCACTGTGAGACAACCGCTAAACTGTAACATGTGAGGCCAGTAGGAGCCACCAGTTAGAATGTGTGGAGTTATGAGGTTGGATACAGGAGCCTTGAAAACAGGCTTTCAATATATGTAAACTGTAAAGGAATATATTTAAACTGTATCTAGTAAGGCTTTAGCTGCTCCAGAAACATTCATAAAGATTTTGGTGCAAATTTTGGGCTTTGAAGATTGATTCTTTACTGTCTCCTCAAAAGCCCAAGTTGAAGCAATGAAAAACACAGTAAATGTGATAATTTTCAATACACTGACTTTATATAGTAGATGAAATCAGTCATTTTTATGTTAGACTGAGTCTGAATCTACACTGAGTATAGTACCATAACAATAGGCTTCCTTTATTGAAAAAAAAAGAGAAATAATTTAAAAGTTCTGAATTAAATTATCTTTAATTTTAGAAGTTTTAAAGTATTCAAACTCTCAATATTTAAAGTTTTCAATATAAAGTATAAAACTAAGATGGACTCCTAGTGTTGAAATAGACTGTACTTTAACTTAAACTTACTTATTTTTATCTAGCTGCATTGTTCAAGGCACCAAATCACATCAAATTATTCATGACAATGGAAATAAAATTGCTCATTAACTTCAGGACCCATAGTGTGATTTGAGTAATGTCTAATTCTGTTTGTTCAACCTCAGGGTCTTTCATGTCTTGCCTAAATTTCCTTGACTTCCATTCCCAGAGAGGTAGCCAATCCTTCAGTCAAATGTAAGGACTTTATAATACCTTCATATGATGGTGCTTTTAAGAATTCTGACTTGGCTTGTGTTGGTCCTCCTACTTGCACGATCCTTTTGTTTCCATGAGTCCATATTCTACCACCTCTTTCATGCTCAACTTTTTTCTTTTTTTGCCTACTACTGTCATTTCATAATAAGATATATTCTTGTTACATCTTTTTATGTTAACTGGATTTACTCCTTTTTCTTTTTCATTATAGCTTTGGTTTCCTTCTGGCAGAGATATTAAACTTGTTTGCAGTTGTACATTTATTTACTGGTCTGCCCATCCACAAAGTCATCTTCTTGGGTGCAGGGACTGTCATAAGGAACTTTTCTTAAACACAACTAAATATACTGCCTGGCATTTAGTACATACCCAGTGAATAGTTCTTGAGTTTAATTGAAGAGCTCTGTGTTTCTAATATTGCCATGATGGATTAAATTTGCTAAAGATATAATTCTTTGCTTATTATTTCACACCTACTATCTTCTAGTCTTTATATTAATGAATTAAACAGTGAGTGAATGAATGAAAGAACTGACTTCAAGTCGTTTAATATAATTTCTAGAATGACTATAAGAATGACTCTTAGATCCTTGCATGGGCTGTGCTTCTGAGTAACAACTTTGTCTATAGTAGTATGGGCACCATCAACAACCAGGTGAATGAACTAACCCTGTGTTATTCAGTTAAGATATGGCAACGGAGACTATTTCTTCTTTTCTGTGCCTCAGTGGTCATAGTTGAAAGGGGCCTGGGGCAAAAGTTAATGTTTATAATTTTTTTTCTGAGATCTGGACAGTGGGATGCAGAATACTTTGGCTTCCTTATAAGTCCCCAGCTATGTGACTCAACTAACAGAGCTAGTTAGAACAAAATGTTCCTTGAAACCTGATGAAATAAAGGATTCCACTGAGTTTTAAAATGTCTTTCCAAATTTTGTTTGGCCTATCTTGTTTTTGCCTTGGAGATAAAGATAGAGGAGTACTTGGAAGATGCCTTGAAGTTGAGTCAAGGTACCAGAGCATGGTCTGGATGGTGGAGGTTTCAGCAGTGGATAGGATAAACTAAGTACCATCATTCTGAACTTGACTTCAACTTCTGAGCCTTAAATGAGATTCATACTAATAGTCAGTTCAGTTCAGTTCAGTCGCTCAGTCGTGTCTGACTCTCCTTGACCCCATGAATCACAGCACGCCAGGCCTCCCTGTCCATCACCAACTCCCGGAGTTCACTCAGACTCACATCCGTCGAGTCAGTGATGCCATCCAGCCATCTCATCCTCTGTTGTCCCCTTCTCCTCCTGCCCCCAGTCCCTCCCAGCATCAGAGTCTTTTCCAATGAGTCAACTCTTCGAATGAGGTGGCCAAAGTACTGGAGTTTCAGCTTTAGCATCATTCCTTCCAAAGAACACCCAGGGCTGATCTCCTTCAGAATGGACTGGTTGGATCTCACTGCAGGCCAAGGGACTCTCAAGAGTCTTCTCCAACACCACAGTTCAATAGCATCATTTCTTCGGCGCTCAGCTTTCTTCACAGTCCAACTCTCACATCCATACATGACCACTGGAAAAACCATAGCCTTAACTAGATGGACCTTTGTTGGCAAAGTAATATAGTGATTGTTAAGTGGCAATTGGTGATTGATATTCAATTCTTACCCTGGATAAGCTCACTGAAGAAATAGTCAAGGTTCCCCAGAAAAACTATATATAATTATAGAAATTACAGGAATTGTTTCTTCCAATTATGGAGGCCAAGTAGTACCATGCTCTGTAAGCTAGAGATAAAGAAAGTCAGTGGTATAATTCAGTTTGAGTCTGAAGGCCTGAGACAAGGGAAACTGATGGTATATAACACTCAGTCCAAGGCTGAGGGTCTAGGAGCCAGAGGGAGGCTGATATAAGTGCCAGTTCTTACATCCTCCTGATGTTGAAGGATGGAGAAGGATGAAGGAACTTTGTTTTCCCTTTGTCTTTTTGTTTTATTTGAATTGTTAAGGGATTGGATGAGGCCCACTGATATTGCTGAGACTGGACCTTCTTCACTTAGTCCATTGAATCAAATGTTAATCTCTTCCAGAATCCTCCTCACAGACCTACACAGAAAAAATGTTTGCCAGTTCTCTAGGCATCCTTTAGCTCTTTGACTTATAAAATGAACAATCCCCAAATTTAAGAACCAGTGTTGGCACAAATAATTTTATACCAATTGATACCATGAAAATAATTTTCCAGCTTATAGTAAGTGCTATAACTTCCCAAGGCTCACATATGTATGTTCCTTATTCTGTGCTTTTCCTGTTCTTTACTTCCAAAAAGAGTTCATCAGAGCAGTGGTTAATAAACATAGAGTCTCAAGAAATAAAATTATGTCATTTAAAAAATATGTTTCATAAAGCATATTTTACTAGTTTTTGGACAGTTGCATCTTTCAGAGAAAGGATATTTATACCTAAATGTTTTCCCCCAAATGATGTATCCTTCCAGAAGACTATCACATCTTTTATTTTACCTTCCTCAGGACTTAACTATTCATTCTGCAGCCTCACACATTACAGTACCCATTTTGCTATTATAATTTTAATACATTTGTTGTATTTGGCACAATGGATAACTGATGGCACCAAGAAAGAATATCCATTTTTGTTTACTCATTCATTTATTCCTTCCACCCACAAATGTTTGTTAAACACATAATAAGGACCACAAAATCAGTCTGTAAGGCATTGTCAAATACAATATAATCTGATATAGATAAGGGGTGAGTTCTAAGTTATACTTAGGTTAACCTCATTCTTTAGTGTTTTCTGTTAAGAGACTTTCCAATGTATTTATGGCATATGTATGTATGTGTACACACACACACACCCACACACACATACCCATGCTTTATTCCAGGGCCCACTTTTCAATTTTGCCATGGAGACAATAGGATCACAAGGAGCTATGACAATACTTTCATTAATCAGTCATTCAATAAGTATTTAGTAAACATTTAATTCACCTAACTCCATACCGGAGAAGGCAATGGCACCCCACTCCAGTACTCTTGCCTGGAAAATCCCATGGGCGGAGAAGCCTGGTAGGTTGCAGTCCATGGGGTCGATAAGAGTCAGACACGACTGAGCGACTTCACTTTCACTTTTCACTTTCATGCATTGGAGAAGGAAATGTCAACCCACTCCAGTGTTCTTGCCTGGAGAATCCCAGGGATGGGGGAGCCTGGTGGGCTGCTGTCTATGGGGTCGCACAGAGTTGGACACAACTGAAGTGACTTAGCAGCAGCAGCAACTGCATACCAGTGCTACGAAAACCAACCACAAACTTCTTCACTTGAGCTGCATGCCTCTCCTTTCTCTCCTGAAGTACATCCTTGACTCTTGGCCTGTGCAAAAAATAATTATCCTTGTCTTTGCTGGATTAACCTAAATTTGATTTACCATAAGGTAACACTGGTTTGGATTAAAGGATGGGGTTGCAAAGAGTCAGACACGACTGAGCGACTGAACAGAACTGAACTGAACTGAAAGGCATAGGAGCTGCAATGATGCAAAGCTCCCTGGAAATGAAAGTGCTCAACCTCTTCAACTGAAGGCTGTCCCTTCAGTGATCACTGATTTTCCATGTCTGCAGGTAAAAGTCCCCAAATCCAACATGTCCACCATGTATCGGACAGTTCTTTCTAAAATGGAAGTGCCTTGTCCTTGACCAACTAACAAGTGACAAAAATCTTATTCCATTTTGATAACATGCCAGAAAACCAGCTGAATAGTAATTTCCAGGTGCATTCAAAAATTTTTATTCATATTCTTTACTTATGCAATGACCTTGACCCTCAAAGGGGATGACTGTCACTGGGAACCAGAAGTCACCTTTGTCCCAAACATATCTCTGCACAGTATGTGTGGTGGAACTTTGATTATATTGTGGGATCATCAGTATATGGTTTCTCAGTAAGGCTTTAAAATTTGACTCCCCAATCTCTTTAGATATAAAGTCATATGGAGGTTGCCTGGAATGGCATCTAAATTCAAGTCCCACATTTATAAAGTTGGTGAATTGGAAAGCAATTTTTTTCTTCAGGGCCCACCCATTTTGGGGGAGCGCTAATGCTGTCTACTGCCTTAGACTCTGCAGTAGCTAGAATGAACCCCTTGTAATTCTAGAAGCTGGACATATTCTCTTAACTCTAGGCTTTTGCAGCACAATGAACAGATTTCTTGAAAAGGCATTCTTGCTTCCCCATCTGATACTCCTTACCTGTTACTTCTGTTCCTCCTCATGGTCCCCTACTGCCTAACCTCCTGAGCCTCGATGAGGTGACCACCTCCGTGCTGCAATTTGCATGTTGTCATTCCTACAGCAGCACCTTTTATATAATTGTGAAATAGAAATTGTTGTAAACTTTTGTCTCCCCTGTCTCTTGATCTCAGGTATTTGGTCTCCATCATATTTCTTTATTTCCCAGTATAGAATCCACCACATAAAAAAGCTGATGTAAGTTGAATAAATAAAGAACTGCCATTCAATTTACCATGCCTCCACTCTCTTCCCTGCTCTTCAGGATTCTCAAAACACGGGCCACAGTTTAGAAACTAGTGCAGATGGGACTCCCTGAGGCAGAAAAGACATGCTCACCCATCTGAATGTGCTATGCTGTTCTCTCCGAGGGGCAGGAACTCCATGTTCCCTGTGTTCTTAAATTTCCTCCAGGTTAACTGCCAGAACTTAACCCATTGCCTTTGGCTCACAGAGTAATTGTGGTGTTTAAAATAGTACATAAATTACCAGAATCATGAAAATCCCTCATATTTCCACCATAGTTTTTTTTTTTTTTTTAAATCAGTTCAGGGTGTTCTGAAATAAAATCATACTTTTTCTATGAAACCAATATCTCCGTGTATTTGATACTCACAGGCTGATAACATGGAATCTGAACACTGGCTATTGAGCCATGAAACAGAAACTCTGTAATCAGTCTTCATCTTTTCTTTCCTTCTAAAAGCAGAAGGAAGAGCACAGCTGTGCTGCTCTGAGGAAAGTGAGATAACTCTCAGTCACCTTTTGGTTTCTCTTACCACCACTGAAATGAGAAGTCAGAGCTGAGCCAGTCCTGAAGCCCATAGGTCTCACCAAAGAAATCTGCTCCATGTGGCATGTCTGGATGGTCTGGAAATGGGATGAGAAGGCAGGCAAAAGGGTTATGTCCCCATCAATTTCCCCAGTACAGGAACCAGCAAAGGGAATATGAAATAGCACAATAATGTTGACATGGAATAGAGCTGTCTATAGATTAGGAAGGGATCAAGAGTGAGGCAAAGGACAATGAAGCTGAGTAAAAGGAATATGTACCCACTTTACAAGTTCAAGTATAACTTGTCATCTATTGTCAAAGTTTATATACACCCCAAGAAAAGGCTTCAGGCAAAAGGCCTCTCACAAGCTTGAAAGCTAATCAATAATTATTGACTGAATGAAGGAATAAGAGATCTATTTCAAGTACTTTTCCACAATTTTTTGGAAGCTAGGTTCACACCTCTCCTTGCATGTGGTATTTTATACACCAAATTAGCAGCTTGACCACTTCTAGAATTCTCTCCACACTTTCTCCATTTAGTCTACAGCTTACCTCACTGATGCTGTCTTCTCCCCTGTCAACCTGGTTTCAAACTGCACTCAGACAGAGTATTTCTTAAGGAAACACTTCATTGATGAAGTAGGGATTAGGGACAGGAACCTGTGGAAAATGCAAAGAAAAATAGAGGAGACCAGAACACAGGAAAGAGTTTAAGGAAGCTCAGGAGAGCTGCTAAGAGTGTCCAGTGGACTACTGCAGCCTTCTCAGACTCAGATAAAATTCTGCAACATGTGTACCTTGAAAATAACAAGAAGGTTAGAGCATTTAAGCAATCTCTCTGCAGCATGGGGAGGTTCCTCTGTGTCAGGCAGAGTTTCATCCCCAGGTTAGGGCAGTGAGATTCTGCAGCAGGGACAGGAGCCTCTCTCTGAGGGGAGAAATAGGACCACAGGATCCAGTCCAGGGACATGCACAGCTGGCAGGGTATCTGCTCCTGTTCACTTCTCCCTAGCTGTCACATACTGTGAACACTAGTGACTTCATTATTTCTGCCAACTAACAAATTCATTTTTTTTAGTTCAGAAAAGAATACTTCCTGTGCTAAATCATCAATTCTTAAAGTGATGTTTTCAGATTAGGGCGAGTCACATGTTCATTAACAACTCCATGGGTTTAAATTAGAGATAGCTTGAAAACACACACAGCACACTGTTTATTCTGAAATCAAATTAGAATAATGAATAATATAACAATAATATAATAATTTTTCTTCCTGATTTCCAGGAAGATAAAGCACTGGATGTTGCAACTATAGCAAACAAAATTGGTTTCTGTCCAAACAAAAGGAATCAATACAATTCTCATTCCAAGCTGCCTTTCCTATATGACCTACCTTAATATTAATGTAATAACTCCCCTTATATTATGGTTATATATTATTATATGGTTATTATATTATTAATATATTATTAATCATTAATATAATATAATAACTCCCTGTTGAACACTAATGTATGACAGGCTTTGTATACCATCATTGTTTATTAAATACTTGCATAATAAAAGAGTGAGCAATGGATTGTGATACTCAGGAAAATATTTCTTGAATAAATGATTTTCTTTTTCAAAAGGGAAATTACTTTTGTTGTGTATGTTTTTCTACTATTATAAAATAATTTTATATAGTCATTTAAAGAATCCACAAAGCTCAGAAACACAAAATAATCTCTAATGCCATCAATCAGTGAAAAATAAGATTAATTTGGGGTATACAATATATGTTTCCAGCCTTTTCTATACTGATTACTGATTTATAAATTTTTCATAAATAATTTTGTACCTACCATAAATTAAATTATTCTTAACCAAAATTCCAAATTTATTATGATAAATATCTTTAGTTAGTTCATCTGGAAAGGGATATGGAGTAGAATACAAATTCAATTGTTTCATATTTTTGGTGCATTAAAATTTTTATCAATAGAGAAAATCCTCATCATGACAATTTAGAAAAGAAAGAAGACTATCTCATTTTAGGGTAAAAATAATTAAGTACATGCATATAGGTAGACTGAAAGTGACTAGTAAGTAGCATGAAATTTTACACTTTTTCTATAGCCGAACAGGTAAGATTCTTTTGCACTGTTTTAGCTGGTATGGGACATGTTTCCCTGGGCCAACAGTATCCTGTTTTCCAGTGAGTATGGGGCAGCACCATTTGCTATGACATCCAGAACGTCCCATGCCTTCCTTTACAGAGTTCACCCTAATCTCACTGGACAATTGAGGTAGCTACCAGTTAATTTCTCTCATCTGAAAGAATAATAAAAAACTTTTCTTATCTCCCTAAGTAGAAATAGCGTTAGCCAAGACTGAACCTAGGTTAAACTCCCAAAGTGTTAGGAAGCCTGAAGCTTTAGCTTTCTGGGTGGTCATTTTTCAATAGGGGTGAAGCCTAGACACTTGGAGACTTTCCTGAGTGTTAAAGCTGCCAGTAATTTTATTTTGACCCTAGACCTTTATTTACATTTAGAAGTTTAGAGAAAAGAAACTATCCATTAATTTCTGAAGCAAAGAGAACCTCTGAAAAGGGGATAGGGAAATGAACTTTTTCCAGTTTATAAGCACACTCTCATTACATATAATTCACAGGAAGATTAAACTGTTACTGGAATTAGTTCTTGGTGCCTGATATAAGCAACAGATTTCATTGGTCTGGAGAAGCAACAGGTGATTTCTCAGCATTAATCCTACTTCAGCCCTGTCCTACTTTCACATTCAATTTCACTTATACTAATAGGAAATGAAAGTTGCAGGAATACTTCTCAACCCTGGGTCATGTTTGCTGACATATCATTGTCAAGTCACATGGCTAAGCATGAACTTAATGTGGAGGGGACTACACAGGGCATAAGTACTAGGAGACTTCTTCTGGTGCCACCAGTATCGATACCAAAGCTACCTGAGTGGTTGTACTAAATTTACTCAGGAACTATGTCTAAGAATTCTAGTAGCTCTGTGTCTTAGTCTACATTTCCATTTATCAGTATTGTTCATTTAGGCCATTGTAATAGGAGTGTGCTACAATATCTTAGTGATGTTAACTCGATTTATCTTATGATTTAGCTATTAGATCTTTTTCAAATGTTATGATCATTTGGATACCTTCTTTTTGAAGAGCTGAATTATCATTTTCAATTTTCTATTGAGTATCTATCTTTCTAAAAGTTATTTATATGTTTATATATGGTCATTCTTCATTTATTTATGCCTTCTCATATGCAGTTTACCTTTTTCTTTTATTAATGGTGTCATTTGATAAACAATATATCTTTATTTTTATATAGTCAAATTTGTTAATCTTTACAACTGTTTCATACATTTTATGCCCTAAAAATACACTTCCTAGCCTCAAATACTTGAAACTATTCTTTCATACTATTTTCTAGAGGCTATTGTTTTCCCTTTTATATTGAACTCTGCAATCTTTCTGGAATAACTTTTTGTGTATGGTATGATGTGGAAGTCATTTTCTCATTTTTCCTTGTGGATACTCATTAGCCTAGGATCATTCATTTAAAAATCGTCATTTCTGCCAGTTTTAAATGATTACTGGCTGGTCCTCAAGCTCTCAGTTGAGGCATAAGTCTCAGATAATATTTTAAATGAGCATCCACCACAGTGTAAGCATTATAATTTGTTCTGTCCACACTTGCTTTTCTTATTCCCACTGATTCTCATCTTTGCCATTTAGTAGTTGATTATTTAACTCTCTCTTCAACTAAATAGGAGGTAATCTTACCTCCTATTTTCTTCAACTAAATAGGAGGTGAAGGTTAGTTTTATTCATATTTATATTATATTACTATTTATTGGTATATACTGCTAGATGGAAATTTGGAGACATAGAATGGAATGAGAGCAAAGAAAGGAATTCCACTGAATTCTATTAAGTTCTACTGAATATCTATTGAATATCCACAGAACACTGTACCCAGCATATGAAAGGTATGTTTTAAAGTACACAAGAATATTTAGGCTGACATATTTCTTACCCTCTGACTCTTTTTCCTCATTAAATATGGGGATAATAAGTACCCCATATCTAAAGTATTGTTATGAGCCTTAAACTATACATTAATAGAAAGAGAATTGGCTTCAAAGTCAGACGGATCTAGATGGTTCAAATTCAGGTCCAAATTCACATTTACTAGTCTGGGACTTCTGACAATTCACAGTCTCTGAGGGCCTCAGGTTTTATCATCTGTAAAATGGGGACAAATCCAGTACTTTGCTTATATTTCTACATTTACTGTTTCTAATACTAATATCGAATGCATGAAACAAATGTTGGTGCATAGTATGGATTTGATTACGTTTAGGTGCCACTGTTTTTCAATCATCTGCTGTTATATCAAAAGTGTTTGTGCATCATCTATGTGCTGAGAACTTTGCTAGGTACTTTCAAAGACAGAGAAGAAAAATTGCTCTTCCCAGGTGCTCTTCCCATATAATCAGATAAATATGCGGGACCTTGGTAGCATGAAAAGAGTAATGAGACCTTCGGAGGCACCGCAAGATGGCTGCCATCTACTTTGTCGCGCGTCAGTGTCCCGAGGAGTTAGCAGCGGCGCCGGTAGCGGCAGCTGCAAGTGCCAGAAAATAAGTGGCCGCTGAACGGTGGGAGTTTCTCGGTCCTGTGGTGTGAGCTGGACAGCTCCAAGAGAGACACCTCGCTAGGAAGCAAAACGCGGGGTTGGAGCGGTGAAGCCCCTCCCCCCAACCTCTCTTTAGTCCGACCAACTCCCTCGCCTTTCCCTCCGGGTTTTTCCTCCCAACCCGCTACACGCTGGCCCGTCGCGCAGGCGCACAAATCTTCGAAGCGCCTCCTTAGCCCTTGGGGCTTGTGGGCTTCTGCGCGCGCTTCTTCGTCTTCTCCCTTGATTGGCCAGATTGCCCCGCCATGACGCCTCCCTCTGCTTTCTAGGTTGAGAAGGAAGCAGGGGGGCGGGTCCAAGCAGCGCGTGCGCGATACTGAATTTAAAAAAAAAAAAAGAAAAGAGTAATGAAACCACTCAAATAATTTAACTCAAACTCAGAAAATGGATTGAACATTGAGACAAGATTATATGAATCAACACAGAGCAGGATACAGAAACATCAGTTACTTGAAGCAGAAAAAGGATTACGTGAGAAATAAGTTATAGAATCCTTCTTCCCTCCCTTCCTTCCTAACTCTGCTCTTTTCTATTACTAGTAAAGCTCTAACAGGGGAACAAGATACTTCTCAAACTTATTTGGCCATGAAATATTTTTATCAAGGAGCATTCCAGAGGCTCACTGTTCAGTAGAATGACCTTTGGGGAATCCTGGCTTAGACCTCCTGATGTAGAGCACAGAGGCCTTTTCCCAAGGAAGTCCTCAATCAAAAGAGCCCAAGTGAAAGAAAGTGGAAGTGAAAGTCACTCAGTTGTGTCTGACTCTTTGGGACCCCATGGACTATACAGTCCATGGAATTCTCCAGGCCAGAATATTGGAGTGGGTAGCTTTTTCCTTCTCTAGGGGATCTTCCCAACCCAGGGATCAAACCCAGGTCTGCTGCATTGCAGGCAGATTCTTTACCAGCTGAGCCACAAGGGAAGCCCCCAAAAGCCCAAGGACTACAAACTCAAGCTGGCTAATTATTATATGTAATAGGTAATAATATGTGAAGAGTTTGGCCTAGGAAGCAATTGATAAATAAGAAACATTATTATTACTGTTGTTCACTTGGCAACAACAGAGGTATTAAGTGAGGTAGTTGATAGCATGGGTTCTGGAGAAAGACTTTTGGGGTTCAATCATACTTACTAACTTGTGATTTTAGCACATTATTAAATCTCTCTAATATTGTGGTAAAAGTAAATAATATTGTGGTAAAAATATTGTGGTATAAGACTAAGAAGGGATAATGTATGTATAGAAGTTGTCACTGGGTATGAATCAAGTGTGCAAAAAATGGAATATAACCTCATTTTTTATTATTTATTAAGCACTAAGTGCCAGTACTAGGGTTAAGTATGGAGAATTAAAAAAAAAAAATGTATGACACAGTCATTCCCCTGGAGAACTTACAGTTCTCACTTACTAAACACGAGTAACCAGCTACATTGTGACTGAATCTAACTGGACCTAGAAAATCATTATAGTAGGTTTTCTCATCCTAATACTTTTCAAACTGTCTCCAAACAAGAAATAAACAGCATTATTTTAATTGATCCAATGGATCTTTCTCTCATTTTTCTTTTCAGCAGTCTCTAAGATGTTTTCTAATTATAAAATTTAAAGGTTCCAGTTGAGAAATCATGTCACGCTCTCTTACTAGCATAGCTCTTGCATTTCCTTTGTAGCCTTAGATTCTACTTTCAGTTTCAGTGCTATTTCTTTGCAGACATTGCCTGATAGTTTCGCTTTCTTATCATTGGGTGAGGAAAATCTGAAAAGCCTCAGGAGATTGGAGGGATAAAATAAAGCCCAAATTGCCAGTGAGAGGGAAAAGTGAAACCAAACTCAGAAGAAACACGAAGAGGACAAGCTCTTCTAACCTTCCAGTTGAGGCAGCTTTCTGCTCACCTCTACAGGATCTCTCCACTGGGTAAGACTGAGGCTGGGTGGGAAGAGATTTACGGGAGGGAGCACACTTTCTCTAAAGCAATCATACCAAGACAGGCTGCGCAGAGCCTGATCTGTCATGAGTTCAGATGAAAGTCTGATGTTGGGCAGCAGGGTGTCCTCTAAGTGCCCACTGCTGAGCTCTGTGCTGAATTAGGTTCCAGCAGAGACAGAGTCTAAACTGAGAGCCAGGAATGCTTCAAGATTCTTTCTTGATACTTTATTAAAGTGTCTTTATTTTTTATAAAACCCACTAACTAAAGCTCAGAGTTCGCTTTTGTCTTTATTGCAAACTTTCTAAGTGCTAGAACTTGGGGTCTACAAAAAAAAGCTACAGGTTATTGTAATTTGGGAGCTTACAAAATCTTTATGCAGCCACTTTTTCTGGTCAGTAACTGATTCTCATTTTATAAAAGTGCTATGTCTCATGTTAAAACCAGACAATCTTCTTGCCAGCAGTCCTGGTGGGCCACTGTTGTAAGAGGAAATGAGTACAGTACTGTCATAGGAAAACAAAAAAAAAAAGCTTTATTTTTAGCCACCCCTAGAGAAATGGGAAGCCAGATAGGTGGCAAGACTGGCATCATATAAGATTCCAGTCTTCAGCCAGAAGTCAGAAGTAATCAACTATAATAGAAGCAATCATGCTTTCTTATAGGATAAGAATAAAAACCAGCATCCCTTAGTCTGTCTTTGTTGATATCTCAAAAAGTTAATAAAAATTTTATCATGATCACTTCTGATTACAGGGATTGAGACATTGAAGTTAACAAGGTAAGTAGGGCATTACTAAGAGAAAACTTCAATTTCTCTTAATGCTATAAAATTATCAAATCATCAAGTCCTGGTTAAAGAGGTCATGACTAAAATCATGCGAATCAATACTTTATATAGAACAGAGTTCAGAGAGGAAACATGATCGTTTATAAGATCATGTTTCATAAGAGTAGCTTCATTACCTGAGGTAATTAAAAGCAATATGCCAGTTGATATATGCGGAGATAATAAAGAATCGATCTTCAAATACAAGGAGGTAAAAATTTGGTAACATAATTAAGTGAAATATAAAGTGTTAACAAAAATTTCAGAAACTATGACCTGATTAAAATGAAGAGGTGTTTTACTCAAGGTTTATTAGGACTTTAGCCTGGGAGACAAGTTCAAGAAGCACTTAAAAGCTTGTGTTCCTCTTGACTACAAAATAGAAAAAGTTTAGTAAGGTCAAAACTAATAACAGTTATTTACAATTCTGTGTTAAGGATTATAATTAAGACAAAAAAGTAAGGACCTGAATTGGTTACTGAATTGATTTTAAATTGGTTTAAATCGCTGACATGGTTTTAAAGTTCCACAAGGTGGGGGGAGGAGGGAATCCTGAACCATAAGTTGCAAGTAGCAGATGTTGTCCCAAATACAGCTGATGCTGTCCTTAGGTGTGATACAGGTCAGAGAAAATTCAAGCTTTTCATGGTGCTAGGATATGTCTTAGACTAAATTCTTAATGGCACTCAACACTGGTTTTATATGTCTGAACTATGATTACTCCATTGTAATTTTAATTTGTCATGAAGAGTGAGATTCAGATTAGAGGTATCAGTCTTGGACAAAAACACATGAATTCAGATGCAGATCAATGGTTAAGAACCAGTGAGTCACTAGACAGGGTGGATTATGGCAGCTCAGCAGTGCCCGTCCCTGAGAGGAGGAAGCCACTGGGGACCCTGAGTCTCAGTCTGATCCAGAGCTTGCCTAGGAACAGACTTGGGAGAAACCAGGTCCAAGACTGGGTTAGGATGGCATGTGTTTCACATTATATAAATGTTTGACATAATATTCCCCAGGAGCAGGCTGCCTGTTATATATGCTTGAGGTGAGACAGCTCAGGGTGTCCTGTCCAAAGATTAAAATTTGAAGGTGAGAAGCTTTGAAAGGAAATTTTGTAATGAAGTCAGAATATGTGAGATACAAGGAAAAAAAATCTCCATGTTATGGAAATGTAATACAAGCTGATCCAGTGGAAATGCGGTCTGGTATGACACCACCCTTATGGCAGAAAGTGAAGAGGAACAAAAAAGCCTCTTGATGAAAGTGAAAGTAGAGAGTGAAAAAGTTGGCTTAAAGTTCAACATTCAGAAAACTAAGATCATGGCATCTGGTCCTATCACTTCATGGGAAATAGATGGGGAAACAGTGTCAGACTTTATTTTTTGGGGCTCCAAAATCACTGCAGATGGTGACTGCAGCCATGAAATTAAAAGATGCTTACTCCTTGGAAGAAAAGTTATGACCAACCTAGATAGCATGTTGAAAAGCAGAGACATTACTTTGCCAACAAAGGTCCGTCTAGTCAAGGCTATGGTTTTCCAGTGGTCATGTATGGATGTGAGTGTTGGACTGTGAAGAAGGCTGAGCGCTGAAGAATTGATGCTTTTGAACTGTGGTGTTGGAGAAGACTCTTGAGAGTCCCTTGGACTGCAAGGAGATCCAACCAGTCCATTCTAAAGGAAATCAGCCCTGGGATTTCTTTGGAAGGAATGATGCTAAAGCTGAAACTCCAGTACTTTGGCCACCTCATGCGAAGAGTTGACTCATTGGAAAAGACTCTGATGCTGGGAGGGTTTGGGGGCAGGAGGAGAAGGAGACGACAGAGGATGAGATGGCTGGATGGCATCACTGACTCGATGGATGTGAGTCTGAGTGAAGTCCGGGAGTTGGTGATGGACAGGGAGGCCTGGTGTGCTGCGATTCATGGGGTCGCAAAGAGTCAGACATGACTGAGTGATTGAACTGACTGATACCCTTCTTCTACAAAAGAATTTGGCAATAAGCAACAAAAGTATATACTCTTGCCTTTTGACAGAGCAACCACATTCCCAGGAATCTATTCTGAAGAAACATCTGCAACAATATGAAAGCAGGGTTATTCATTGCCGCACTGTAATTGAAAAACACTAGAAGCAATCTAAGTGCCCACACATAGGAGTGGTTAAGTAAACTATGGTATATACATTTAATGGAGTAGACATCCATCAAAAAGAGTGAGCAAGCTTTCTATGAAGTGATATAGAGTGACTTCCATATATTTGTAAAATGTGATCTTTCTTATTAAACATGTGAATAAGAAAATATATCTGATTTATGGAAAGAATATCTAGGAAGTATCAACCAGAAACTAATGAGATTGGTTTATTTTCAGAGAATGGGTGATTATGAGGTAGTAAGAACAGAAATCCCATGGGCAGAGGAGCCTGGTGGGCTACATGGGGTCGCACAGAGTTGAACACTACTGAGCTTTCAAGAATAGAAGGGTGGAACAGGAATGGCGTGATCAGATGAAGAAAAAGTGACATTTCTCTGAGTATACCTTTTTGGAAAGCTCTGACTCTCACAACTACATAATGTTTCACATACTCAAAAAATAATCATATACTAAAATTAACCAAGATATGAAATAAGTGAAAATGTCAGTCACTTAGTCATGTCCGACTCTTTGCAACCTTATGGACTGTAGCTTGCCAGACTCCTCTGTCCATGGAATTCTCCAAACAAGAATAGTGGAGTGGGTAGCCATTTCTTTCTCTGGGGGATCTTCCCAACCCAGGGACTCAGGTCTCCTGCATGGCAGGTGGATTCTGAGCTACCACAGAAGCCCAACCAAGATGTGGGGGAGTCCTAAATGAAACACATATAGTAACAAATGAAACTGACTGTGTTACAAATGAATAAACTAACAGCTCAAGAGGATGAGGAAGGAAAGAACTAATCTAAGAATTTCAGAATACAGTGTTTTGACTATATATATTAGATTAAAGACAAAAACAACTGTATCTTAATAATACACTTTCATTAGTAAATCTATTTATCACCAAGATATGGATTAGCAACTTTGAAACTACTTTATACATATACTAGGACTGAGCACATAAGCAAATTTATGATACTAAGAGCTGTGGCTTTCATAGTCAGAGTATGGAGTTGCAAGGTAAAGCTTGAGTAATTCCTGTTGTGTTGAACTGCAATAAGAAACATGAGCAGTATATAACATAGGGAGTCCAGCCTGGCACTCTGTGACAACCTAGAGGGGTGGGATGGTGGGGTGAGAGCGAGGGTCAGAAGGGAGGGGATATGTATGTGCTTATGAATGATTCATGCTGTTATACAACAGAAACCAACACAACATTGTAAAGCAATTATCCTCCAATTAAAAACATCAGCAGGAAATTAAGGCTGTATACACAAAGACAGAAATAAATACAGATGTATCTACATGTGCTAGTATTCATACATGTATTTCTGAATTTGGCCCACTTAGGAGACCCAGAAATAAGGTACACACCTAGAGTTATATCCTGGCGTCAAAGTTCTGTTATCCAAAGAAAGGAATCAGGGTTTCTGGGAGAAATGGCCAAATCTAGAGCTGACTCAGACAAAGTACAAGATGGACCAGGAATACCTTGTGGTGCCACAAAGTAAAAAAGTGCTTAGAATATGGTGGAAGCATGGCCAAACGACCCAGGAGCCAGGTTGAAGAAGCTCTCAAAAAACAAATCTGGGGCAAATTAAGCAATAAGTAAATAATAATTTGTTTGTTGTTGTTTAGTCACTCAGTTGTGTCTGACTTTTTGTGATCCCGTGGACTATAGCCCACCAGGTTCCTCTGTCTATGGGATTTTCCCGGGCAAGAATACTGGAGTAGGTTACCATTTCCTTCTCCCGGATCTTTCCGACCCAGGGTTTGAACCTGCCTTTCCTTCTTGGCCGGCGGATTCTTGACTTCTGAGCCACAAGGGAATGATAGTAAAGTACTAAACCCCACAGAATAAAATAAAATTATCTATGAGTCTATACTGATACAACTAAATAATTAAAGGAGGGAAAAAAATAGAGAAGAAGGGATAGCTCTTGTTTGAAGTAGAACCTCAGCTAATGTTGAAGGAATGGTGAAGTACAAATGACCTACAGTCAAGCACCACAGTAATAACTGTTACAAGCAGGAATCATTATTAGTGGATGCTAAAATCAGTACTGAAAAAATGATATGAAACTTTGAGGAGAATATATCTGCAATCTCAAAAATATCTCCCCCCATGTTAACTTTTTTAATTACAAGGGGGTAACTGTAACTTTACAGTGGATAAATCTGGCAGGCAACACCTAAACTAAGTGAGCAGAGTTAACATCACAGCACCAGAGTATGTTCTATAGACATTATGAAACCTTTGATATGATACACCGAGACTGGCAGAACATCACAACCACGGCATTCTTGCTGAAAAAGGGAAAAACATAACCTCAATCTAATTATGAGGAACCATAAGAAAAACCCAAACAGAGGGATATTTTGCAAAATGACAGGCCAATACTCTTCTAAAATTACAATGTCATCAAAGACAAAATAAAAATGAAGAACTGCCAATGATGAGAGAAGACTAAGTGAAGGTAATGAGTGAATGTGACAAAGGATTCTGAATTGCATCCTGGATCAGAAAAGGACACTAGGAACAAAAGGAAAGAAAGGACAAAAACAACTAGGACAAAAGGAAAATTGATGACGTGGGGAAAAGTGTGTAGCTTAGTTAATAGTATTGTTTCAATATAAAAGTCCTCTTTCAATCATTGTCTGTGGTTACATAAGATATTAATAACAGGGTAGCTGGGGAAATGGCATATGGAAGTTCTCTGTAGCCAATGTATGCTTCTGTGTAAGGGTAATCTCCTTCAAAATAAAGTTATTTTTAAAGAGACCAGTGGGCTAGTCTATAGGACAAGATTAAAGAGGCCATTGGGCTTTTTAAAACACATAAGGAAAAAAGTTCAAGAAGAAAACCAAATTTTGGTCCTAACTGTAAAGTTCTCACTCAGCTCACTGACTAAATGTTGCTTTCCATACCATCTTTTCCCTTGAAGATCAGAGGGCACCCTGGACATGGCCTCAGAGATCCACATGCCAGGCCCAGAGTGCCTCATTAAGAATATTAATGGGCAACTGCTGGTTAATCGAGAAGCTCTGAAGATCCTGTCTGCCATCAAGCAGCCTGTTGTGGTGGTGGCTATCGTGGGCCTCTACCGCACAGGCAAGTCCTACCTGATGAACAAGCTGGCCGGGAAGAACAAGGGTGAGTGACGTAGGCAGAGCCCAGCCAAGTCCCTTCTGTCCACCCACACTCCCAGCGTGCAGCATGGTGATGTGAGGAGGGGAAGGGAGAGACCTGGGAGGGATATTGAAAGCTAATTTTCATTTTGGTGATGGGCTTTTAACATTCATTCTGTGCTGGAGGATAAGAGTCGACTCTTTCTTCCCACTTTGCCTTAACTTCCTCTTTAAAGTATAAACGTGTCTTTCTGAAAGGAGTACAGTAGTTATAAATAAAACTAACATAGATAATAATAAACAATAAAACATTTACTAAAATGTATGTGGATTAACATCAAGCTTATAGTGATCTCTAAGGTAATACAAAAATTTCAGTTTGTACTGAATGTTCTCAATTCTCTCTTTTTCTCATAATTAAGATCAATATTGATTACGCTTTCATTTATTTCTTTAAACCTTGATTTTATTATCTAATGTCTCAATTTCCAGATCCAATCCACCTGCTATTAAAAATCCATCCTCTCTTTTCCCCATGACCCCTTGCAGGCTTCTCTGTGGGCTCCACAGTGCAGTCTCACACGAAGGGCATCTGGATGTGGTGTGTGCCTCATCCCAAGAAGCCAGACCATACTCTGGTTCTGCTTGATACCGAGGGCCTGGGAGATGTGGAGAAGGTAAAGAAATAAATCTTCTAATCCTGTTTATGTCAAATCAGTAGCCCTTCTTGCATTATCACTTCCCACCCTTTGAATTGTGCTTCAAATATATACTATTAATGTATTATAGTTTTATTTTATTTTATTTACTTGTTTGTGCTCAAGATTTGACCTCAAATGCAATTTGAAGCAATCCAAAGTGAGCTTTATGTGAGAGCACTAAACTCTAAGTATGAGAATAGTGGGCTAATTTAAGAATTGTTGCATATCTTGGCCACACATATAAGCATTGAGAGTGGTCAGTAAGGCCCACTGATATTTTTGTAACCTATAAAATCATGCCTAATGACTTTTTAAGTCATTTCCTTTCATATTGTAGGAAAACGTTCTAATAAAGCTACCGAAGGTGCATCTAAACCTAACTAGAAAGTTTATAAACATGTCTGACTTGTCAGAGTGGGAATCCAGAAAAATGGTGGAAATGGTGTTATCCACAGCTATAAGATTAGTGAGAGAAGCAGAGTATAAGACCTGATGACAACAGCTTTGTTCATAAAGGATCATACATTACTACTCTTAGAAGTCTTAGAAAACTCTTGTTAAAGGGGTACATTTTAACTACTGTTTAAAAGGTGCTTCATCATGATTTGTCATGGGAATAGAAGATCATAATCTCAGTTCAGGAGATAGGTTTGAATTCTATTACCTGATCAAGTGCTTATTTGCTTTACACTCTTATATGCAGTTATATAAAGTCTTATTTAAATTACACTACACTGTTGATTTTATGTTTTTAAAATCATGTACAGACAGATAAAACTTTGCATAGGGAAATAACTGATGTGTTTCCAAATAGAGACAGCTGGGTTCAGAGTCTGTCCATCTGAACTGGAATCATGTGCTCTTAGTTACTTGGCGTGGCTTCTCCAATGACTTCTAGGGAGACAACCAGAATGACTCCTGGATCTTTGCCCTGGCCGTTCTCCTGAGCAGCACGTTTGTATACAACAGCATAGGAACCATCAATCAGCAGGCCATGGACCAACTACAGTATCCTTTTTGTGGACTAGATAACATAAAATCTAGAAAAGAACAGCTTCATTTTATCAACAATTACACTGGTGGTCCACTGCAGAAGAATTCAGGAGTCCCCTTCTTAATGAACCCCATTATGTTTATGCTCACCATCCCTGTTTACTTCAATCACCACCAGAAGCCCAAGCCTTTCTGATCACACATCATCCTCAGACACTTAGCTGCACAAGATTCTGTATGCCTTCTATCTGAGTTAATATTTTTGGGTCACAATCTCCTCAGGAGCTTCCTGTGTGTAATCTGCAGCTGACCCCAGTCCCTAGATATCATGTATGCATGTGTGTGCTAAGTCGATTAGTCATGTCTGATTGTTTGTGATTCTATGGACTGTAGCCCACCAGGCTGGTTTGTCGAAGGGATTCTCCAGGCAATAATTCTGGAGTGGAATGCCGTGCCCTCCTCCAGAGGGTCTTACTAACCCAGGGATCAAACCCATGTCTCTTATCAGATCAGATCAGATCAGTCGCTCAGTCGTGTCTGATTCTTTGCAACCCCATGCATCGCAGCATGCCAGGCCTCCCTGTCCATCACCAACTCCCGGAGTTCACTGAGACTCCCGTCCATCGAGTCAGTGATGCCATCCAGCCATCTCACCCTCTGTTGTCCCCTTCTCTCCTGCCCCCAATCCCTCCCAGCATCAGAGTCTTTTGCAATGAGTCAACTCTTCGCATGAGGTGGCCAAAGTACTGGAGTCTCAGCTTTAGCATCATTCCTTCCAAAGAAGTCCCAGGGCTGATCTCCTTCAGAATGGACTGGTTGGATCTCCTTGCAGGCCAAGGGACTCTCCAGAGTCTTCTCCAAAACTGCAGTTCAAAAGCATCAATTCTTCGGCGCTCAGCCTTCTTCACAGTCCAACTCTCACATTCATACATGAATACAGGAAAAACCATAGCCTTGACTAGACGAACCTTTGTTGGCAAAGTAATGTCTCTGCTTTGGAATATGCTATCTAGGTTGGTCATAACTTTCCTTCCAAGGAGTAAGTGTCTTTTAATTTCATGGCTGCAGTCACCGTCTGCAGTGATTTTGGAGCCCAGAAAAATAAAGTCTGACACTGTTTCCACTGTTTCCCCATCTATTTCCCATGAAGTGATGGGACCGGATGCCATGATCTTTGTTTTCTGAATGTTGAGTTTTAAGCCAACTTTTTCACTCTCACTTTCACTTTCATCAGAGGCTTTTGAGTTCCTCTTCACTTTCTGCCATAAGGGTGGCATCATTTGCATATCTGAGGTTATTGATATTTCTTCTGGCAATCTTGATTCCAGCTTGTGTTTCTTCCAGTCCAGCATTTCTCATGATGTACTCTGCATATAATTTAAATAAGCAGGGTGACAATATACAGCCTTGACGTACTCCTTTTCCTATTTGGAACCAGTGTGTTGTTCCATGTCCAGTTCTAACTGTTGCTTCCTGACCTGCATACAAATTTCTCAGGAGGCATATCAGGTGGTCTGGTATTCCCATCTCTTTCAGAATTTTCCACAGTTTATTGTGATCCACACAGTCAAAGGCTTTGGCATAGTCAATAAAGCAGAAATAGATGTTTTTCTGGAACTCTTTTGCTTTTTCCATGATCCAGTGGATGTTGGCAATTTTATTTCTGGTTCTTCTGCCTTTTCTAAAACCAGCTTGAACATCAGGAAGTTCACGGTTCACATGTTGCTGAAGCCTGGCTTGGAGAATTTTGAGTATCACTTTACTAGCGTGTGAGATGAGTGCAGTTGTGCGGTAGTTTGAGCATTCTTTGGTATTGCCTTTCTTTGGAACTGGAATGAAAACTGACTTTTTCCAGTCTTGTGGCCACCGCTGAGTTTTCCAAATTTGCTGGCATATTGAGTGAAGCACTTTCACAGCATCATCTTTCAGGATTTGGAATAGCTCCCTGGAATTCTATCACCTCCACTAGCTTTGTTCGTAGTGATGCTTTCTAAGGCCCACTTGACTTCACATTCCAGGATGTCTGGCTCTAGGTCAGTGATCACACCATCATGATTATCTGGGTCGTGAAGATCTTTTTTGTACAGTTCTTCTGTGTATTCTTGCCATCTGTTCTTAATATCTTCTGCTTCTGTTAGGTCCATACCATTTCTGGCCTTTATCGAGCCCATCTTTGCATGAAATGTTCCTTTGTTATCTCTGATTTTCTTGAAGAGATCTCTAGACTTTCCCATTCTGTTGTTCTCCTCTATTAAGTCTTCTGCATTAGCAGTACCACCTGGGAAGCTCACCCATACAGTAAGGAGAGACAAAAGAGGATGGCAGATCACTTGAGATTGGCAGGTGGGAGGTTTAATAAACAAGGGGATTTTCTTAGGTATGCTTTCTTAGGTGATGGGAAGACTAACAGATTTCCACACCCACCCGCCAAATTTTAAAGGTCTCTATAGACGCCTAAATTGGACTTGGTGAGTACATAGTCCAGATGGTCTTAGCACCACATTACTATTTCAAGGAGACTGTGTCCGTGTGCAGCTTCCAGCATGGGGAAGGCAAGTACAGTGCATTTTCCAAAGATGGAGAAGAGGATGAGCATACTTCAATTGCCTGGGTCCACCTCAGGGGACAAAACTGCAGTCATATTTGATCACCTCCCCCTACAAATATCCATTGACAAACCCTTGGTATCCTCTAAAACTCAAGTTCTCATTCAGCTTCTTCTTGGCCTTTAGGAATGGTGGTTCTTTGCTTCTTGGGCTTCTATTCTTCTTTTCTTAGTCCCTAGTCCATCTCATCCAGCCTCGGACTTTCACTAGCACCTTTATGTCAGTTACCATGACATTTGTATAAGCAATCATGACCACCACTCTCAGGTACAAAATTGTGTATCTAGTTGATTACAAGTCTCCATTTAGATGTGTAAGAAACATCTCAAACTTAACATGCAAAAACAACACAAAAGTCTTAAATATTTAAGTGACTATAATGAATTGAATATTATCATGCTTCTGGCACTGTTAAAGTAGAAGTACATGGGGGATTCTTTTTTTTTTTAATTAATATATTTTAATTGGAGGATAATTACTTTAATGTTGTGACAGTTTTTGCCATACATTGACATTAATCAGCCATGGTTACACATGTGTCCCCCTATCCTGAACCCCTCTTCCCTCCTCCCTTCCCACCCCACCCCTCTTGGTTATCCCAGAGCACTGGCTTTGGTTGTCCTGCTTCATGCATCGAATTGCACTGGCTATCTATTTTACCTATGGTAATATACATGTTTCAATGCTATTCTCTCAAGTCATCCCACCCTGGCCTTCTCCCACAGACTCCAAAAGTCTGTTCTTTACATCTGTTTCTCTTTTGCTGCCCTCCATATAGGATCATCATTACCATCTTTCTAAATTCCATATATATGTATTAATATACAGTATTTGTGTTTCTTTTTCTGACTACTTCACTCTGTATAATAGGCTCCTGTTTTATTCACCTCATTAGAACTGACTCAAATGTGTTCCTTTTTATAGCTGAGTAATATTCCATTGAGTATATGTACCACAACTTCCTTATCCATTCGTCTGCCAATGAACATCTAGGTTGCTTCCATATCCTCAGATCAGATCAGTCGTTCAGTCGTGTCCGACTCTTTGCAACCCCATGAATTGAAGCACGCCAGGCCTCCCTGTCCATCACCAACTCCTGGAGTTCACTCAGACTCATGTCCATCGAGTCAGTGATGCCATCCAGCCATCTCGTCCTCTGTCGTCCCCTTCTCCTCTTGCCCCCAATCCCTCCCAGCATCAGAGTCTTTTCCAATGAATCAGCTCTTCACATGAGGTGGCCAAAGTACTGGAGTTTCAGCTTTAGCATCATTCCTTCCAAAGAAATCCCAGGGCTGATCTCCTTAAGAATGGACTGGTTGGATCTCCTACCTAGTTATTGTAAATAGTGCTGCAATGAACATTGGGGTACATGTGTCTCTTTCAGTTTGGGTTTCTTTGGAGGTGTATGCCCAGCAGTGAGATCGCTAGGACGTATGGCACTTCTATTCCCAGTTTTTTAAGGAATCTCCACACTGTTCTCCATAGTGGCTGTACCAGTTTGCATTCCCACCAACAGTGTAAAAGGGTTCCCTTTTCTCCACACCCTCTCTAGCATTTATTGTTTGTGGACATTTTGATGATGGCCATTCTGACTGGCATGAGATTATACCTCATTGTGGTTCTGATTTGCATTTGTCTAATAATGAGTGATATTGAGCATCTTTTCATATGTTTATTAACCATCTATATGTCTTCTTTGGAGAAATCTCTGTTTAATTCTTTTGCCTACTTTTTGAATGGATTGTTTGCTTTTTTGGTATTGAGCTGCATGAGCTTCTTGAATATTTTTGAGATTAAATCTTTGCCAGTTGTTTCATTTGCTATTATTTTCTCCCATTCTGAAGGTTGTCTTTTCACCTTGCTTATAGTTTCCTTCATTGTGCAAAAGCTTTTAAGTTTAAATAAGTCCCATTTGTTTATTTTTGGTTTTATTTCCATTACTGTGGGAGGTGGGTCATAGAGGATCTTGCTGTGATTTATGTCATTGAGTGTTCTTCCTATGTTTTCCTCTAAGAGTTTATAGTTTCCTCTATAGTGTTTTATAGTTTCTGGTCCTACACTTATATCTTTAATCCATTTCGAGTTTATTTTTGTGTATGGTGTTAAAAAGTGTTCTAGTTTCATTCTATTATGTGTGGTTGAGCAGTTTTCCCAGCACTTAAAGAGAGTATCTTTTCTCCATTGTGTATTTTTGCTTCCTTTGTCAAAGATAAGGTGTCCATACGTGTGTGGAATTATCTCTGGAAAAGTCTTAAATTTTTGACCAAAAGCACTCCTTCAACATCGTAGTAAATTTCCATAGCACTCATAGAGATTTTTGGATCAAAAGCTTAGTATTCATCCTAGACAATTCCTTTCTTTATATCCTACAAACTATCACTCGCAGTCTGGTCAGCTCCCCTGTCATAGGTATTTTCCCAGGCTGGCTAATTCCCACCACTTCTTCAATGGTAATTTCAGTTTAAGCTTCCATCTTCTCACCTCCGGGTTATCTTCTTAACTGCCTAACCTTCTCTTTCTCTTCTCTCTTGCCTCTCATAGGTACAGCACCTCCAGTTTTTGTTTTAAAAACAAACATTAGGTCATATTTCCCTCTCAATTTAAAGCTTCTCAGTGGCTGCCCCTTAAATTAAGATTAAAATTCAAACACTTTCTGTGGCCTACAGTGCCTACATAGCCTGGACCTTAGCTATTCTAAGACTTCTTTTCTAGCCACACTGGCCTCCCTGCTATATGTTAGACACACTCAATGGTTTCCCCTCTGAGGTTTTGCAGGAGCTATTTCCTCTGCTAGGAAGGTTTCTCCAGTGGATTAGTACATGGCAGCCTCTCTCAGTTCATTTAGATTTCTGCACAATGATCACCTCAGAATGAATTTATCTGAACCACCACATAAACCAGCACCATGCACAGATACACACAGTTATTCTCTAAAGTTTAGCTGAGGTTCATTTTTCTTCAAGGCAACTATTATCAGTATCTCAGGTTTATTATATATTTGTTTACTTGTTTATCATCTGTCCCCCTCACCAGAATGTGTGTGTGTGTGTGTGTGTGTGTGTGTGTGTGTGTGTATTAGTCCCTCAGTCGTGTCCTACTCTTTGTGACCCCGTAGACTGTAGCCAGACAGGCTCCTCTGGCCATGGAATTCTCCAGGCAAGAATACTGGAGTGGGTTGCCATTCCATTCTCCAGGGAATCTTCATAATCCAGTAATCATACCTGGGTCTCCTGCAATGCAAGCAGATTCTTTACCTTCTGAGCCACCAGGGAAGCCCTCACTAGAATGTAGATGGTAGCATTTTCTCACTCATAGCAATGTTATTTGTCCCTGGGACAGTTCCTGGTTTATAGTAATTGCTCAATAAATGTTTGTGGAATGAATGAATGAGCTAATCAAGAAAAATTATTTTAGATATTTGGGGAACAGTATAGCATAAAAAGTGCTACTCCTTTTCTGCAGTTTTCCTATATTAGCATCCCAGCTATGTGACAGAGCTGACACGTCGAATCAGGGCAAAATCCTCGCCTGATAAACATGAGGTCCTAGACTCAGCCAACTTTGTGAGCTTTTTTCCAGACTTTGTGTGGACTCTGAGAGATTTCTCCCTGGAGCTGGTAGCAGATGGACAACCCATCACTGCTGATGAGTACCTGGAGTATTCACTGAAGCTAAAACAAGGTTATTGGGACTCATGGTTGGCAAACAAAAAAAGAGAAAACAGTATCAGAATGACCAATTTCAGTGCAGATGCTGAAAATTATAATTTTATAACTTTGTTATCCTGGCTATTCTATTAGAGGAAATGAAACGTTTCTTAGATAAATCAGTGCAATCTAATTTTAAGTTACTTCCTTCTTGGAGAAGGAAAGAAATTTCATTTCTCTACCCCTTTAATTATTGGGTCTGATCCATGATTAGTTAATTTTTACCTCTTTATATAGGATTTGTGCAAATTACAAAATTGAAGGGTATATATTTCAAGTACCCTGAATTTGTAAAACCTCTGATTTTCTTTCCTCTAGGAAATGATAAAAAAACTAAAAACTTTAATGAACCTCGGTTATGTATCCGAAAGTTCTTCCCAGAGAAAAAGTGCTTCATCTTTGATCGCCCTGCTCATAGGAAGTACCTCATCCACCTGGAGCAGCTACAAGAGGAAGATTTGAACCCTAAATTCAGAGAACAAGTTGCAGACTTCTGCTTCTACATCCTCAGCCATTCCAAGGCCAAGACTCTCTCAGGCGGTATCACAGTCAATGGGCCTCGTGAGTCCCTCTTACTCTCTTTCCTTACCTGGACTTTCCTACTGGCATTATGAACAATACAAGTGGGAGGCATGAGAATTACTTCTGACAAATACAGAGTCTAATGATGCCAAGGAAAATACACTGCAAGGGTCACATTGTGAATTTTACATATGAACTAAAACTATTTCTGGCATTATCTAATATTCACATGAGTCAGATGAATAAAGAAAAAGACCTAGAATCTAATCCTGGTGTAGTAAGCTTCTCCACCAACTTCTCAACTCCATTTTTATGAAATTCCTTCCAGGAGAGGTGTATTATTGACAAAGTCAGGAAAAGGCAAATATTCCATGTATGTGAGGCTTTGCTTCTCACCTTAACACAATTCTTTTGTTAATCAATGCAAAAATGTGTGATTAGGCACTCTGATTAGGAGTGCCTACCATGTACCAACCACTGGGCATAATCTCCATTCCAACATGATGGGAACAAAAGGTACTTAAACAATTTATGTAACCCTAATGATTAAACACTGATAAGTACAGGGAACCATACCTGAAAGGACCTGTGGGTGACTTCAAGGAGGTTAAAGTCTGAGCCCAGTGAAACGATCTTGAGGAATGACAGGCAAAGAGGTAAAGATATGTAATTTATGTTTCATACAGTCCTTCAGAATGTTTTATAGATAACGTGTTAGAGGGATGTGCATGAAGCAACAAGAAGATGAATGGTACTTGAAATATTTTATAATAAATGGTGACTATGTAGGCTAAGATAGTAGCAATAGAGACTGTCAAAATTAACAGAATCCTCACATATTTTGAATATCAAATCCATAAATTTTGATGATGGAAGGCATGTGTGTGTGTGGAAGTAATGATATGGCAGTGTTAAGCTTAACTCCAGGATTCTGAGCTTAAGCAACTACTTGAACAGATGTTATTTACTAAAAGAAATATCTGGAATAGTTTTCCAGAATGGATGAAGTTGTTTAGATCTGGATTATTTAGTATTGATTTTCCTTCCTGCCAATGCAGGAGCCAATGAGGCTTGAGTTCAACCACTTGGGTTGGGAAGATCCCCTGGTGGAGGAAATGGCAACCCACACCAGTATTCTTGCCTAGAGAATCCCATGGACAGAGGACTCTGGCAGGGTCCAGTCCATAGGGTCACAAAAAGTCAGACATGACTGAAGTGACTTAGCACACATGCATATAAGTGATATCATATGATATTTGTCTTTCACTGTTTGATTATTTCATTTAGTGTGAGAATCTCTAGGCCCATTTATATTGCTGCAAAGCACATTATTTCATTTTTATGGCTGGGTAATATTCCATTATATATATGTACCATATCTTCTTTATCCATTCATTGTTCATGGACATTTGGTTGCTTCTATGTCCTGACTGGGGCTTCCCTGGTGGCTCAGTGGTAAAGAATCCACCTGTAGTGTGGGAGACCTAGGTTTGATCCCTGAGTCAGGAAGATTCCCCTGGAGGAGGGTACAGCAACCCACTCCAGTATTCATGTCTGGAGAATCCCATGGACAGAGGGGTCTTGTGGGCTACAATCCATAGTGTCTCAGACTCAGACATGACTAAAGTGACTGAGCATGCATGCGTGTTCTGACTACTATAAATAGTGCTTCTATTAAGATTGGTGTGCATGCATCTTTTCATATAATAGTTTTCTCTGTATATATGCCCAAGATTAGGATTTCAGGGTCATAAGAGGACTCTGTTTTTCATTTTTTAGGGAACCTCCGTAATGTTCTCCATAGTGACTACATCAATTTACACTCCCACCAACAGTGTATGAGGGCCACCTTTTCTTCGCACCCTCTCCAGCATTTGCTATTTGTAGACCTTTGAACAATGGCATTCTGACCAGTATGAGGTGATAGCTTATCGTAGTCAAGAACTAGTAGTTGTAGGGCCACAAACCACTCCAGTTTCCCAAGGCTGCGATTTCCTGGTATGTAAGACTTTCAGTGTTAAAACCAGGATTCCCTGGCAAACTTGGATGAATTGATCACACTGCATGGAGCTCTGATGAAAGAATATCTAGGAAGACTCTCTTATTTAGGCCAGACCCAGAACTAGTGAGATGCATCACATGTACACTTACATTTACACACACAAGTGCTTGTGTACATTAAAATGTCTCCTTGACCTTTATACTAGTTAGAATTGAGAAAGGAAGAGGAACTCATTAAAAAAAGAAGGGAGATTCAGGAAGGCTAAGAAAAGATTAAGACTTACCATTTTGTCTGCAAAATATCCTTACTCTAACCCATTCATTCCAATAGCTTCCATTTAGGTGAAGGAAGAAGGAGGAAAGGGAAGCTTTGAACTATTCTGAACCTAGAGGGTAGCAAAATATCCCATCACAATTCTTCTTAAAAATTCTTAAAACTACTGTTTGTAACACTGGAAAAGCATAAAAAGTGCACTATCAGTTGACTCAGAATGATTAAATTTGCATGCTCAGGACTAAACTAACACAGCTTGTTCCTCTGTCTCACCAACTCTTAGTCACTGTTTTTTTAAATTCCCTTTCATAGGTCTAGAGAGCCTGGTGCTGACCTATGTCAATTCCATCAGCAGTGGGGATCTGCCCTGCATGGAGAGTGCAGTCCTGGCCTTGGCCGAGATCGAGAACTTGGCTGCAGTGCAAAAGGCCATTGCCCACTATGACCAGCAGATGGACCAGAAGCTGAAGTTGCCCACGGAAACCCTCCAGGAACTGCTGGACCTGCACAGGGCCACTGAGAAAGAGGCCATTGAAGTCTTCATGAAGAACTCTTTCAAGGATGTGGACCAAGTGTTTCAGAAAAAATTAGGGGTATGTTTGCTATTCTGGTTAATGAGAGGAAGAAAAATCTGGGCCTTTCTCTTTTTTGTTTTTAATTGGAAGATAATTGCTTTACAATATTGTATTGGTTTCTTCCATACAACAATGTGAATAAGCCTTTCTTGCTATAAGTAGTCCTCCCAGACCCAAGGATAGCAGCCCTCAGTTATACTCATTTGCCCTCTTTACTAAAAGAACAGACTGTTCTTAGCCTTAGTCCTGGAGACTATGGTACCACGACCAACTATGGTTATTAAAAATATCCTCATCTATTAATCTCTACCCTATAGATGTCATATTTTAATCAAACAAGTAAACTGTAACACTGTATTTACTTAAGATTATTTTAATTTATTTTTAAATTTAGAGTTAGTCAAAGACACAGTGCTTTCATATTCCCTGCTAATAATATAGGAGGATTTGCTTCTTTGGAAAAACCTAAAAACTTATTGTGTTTAATGTAAAGCAACAACAAATATTCAGAAAGACAAGAAAGAGAAATCAATCATTAGCATGCTATTTGAGGACTCAGGTCTGAGTTCTTCTAAATTAAGGAAGGATTGTTGTATGACAAACTATCATTTGACAGATGACAATTCCTTCCCTGACTTGTAGGGCAGAATTTTACAAATCATACCTTCCTGCTTTCAAAGGTTCTGATGAAACTAAATAGTAAAGGTCAGCAGGCTCTGGATGTCTTTCTAGACCAAAGAAACATGTGAATTCTCTTCTATAATTGAATGTAGGTAAAAATACTGTTCTGTAGGCTTTCTCCATACAGACATTAACTGCAGTACAATCTCCATTACCTTCATTAGCCTTTTATTGAGAAAATATGCAAAAGTACTATTATTTTAAAGAACATATCACTAATCATTGACCCTTTTGAGCACTTACAGAGAAGTCACTGGGCTTAACACTTTATACCACTGCATATAATCCTGACAGGGTATCTATGAGATGGATACAATTTCCTGTGTTTTACCAACAAAGAAATCTCATTTCATGAAGATTGAGTGTCACTAAGTCACAAATTGGCAGAACCAGGAACTTCCTGCAGGCCTATCATACTGGACAATTGTGTGGTAAACTGTTAGGAACTTAAAAATAGAACTTTCAAATGAGCAGTGTTTATGCTTTGAGAATCATTCTCTGAAGCTAAAAAACCATAGGGAAAAAAGCTTCACATAAACACAAAGAGAAGTAGATGCATTTTTAAAACCAGCATTCTATTGAAGAGTTGTCTAGACTCTCCCAACATGGTGAGGGCTGTGTTATATTTATGTGCCACATTCTCTGCAGGAGAAGCATTTCCCAGTAATCCACATTGGTTCACAGTCTCATCATTGCTCACGGTGCCATTTGTGCTATTTTTCACCTCACAGGACAAGTTAGAAGCAAAACTAGATGACTTTTGTAAACAGAACATGAAAGCATCCTCAGATTACTGCATGGCTTTAATTCAGGACATTTGTCATCCTCTATATGAAGATGTGAAGCAGGGAACATTTTTTAAACCAGGAGCTTATTATTTATTTATTAAGAAGATGAATGAGCCGAAGAATAAGTACCACCAGGTCCCCAGAAAGGGGGTACAGGTAAAGTACAAACTGATCACCTTTTCTGGGGCCTCGCTGAAGTGACTCTTTCAAACTACAGTGGGAACAACAAAAATGCAATGGGTAAATGGTGCCTGTGGCTTTCAAGACTATTCACTGGTTTACTCAGTAGGACAGACTACCGTGAGGTGAAGAGCAGATTCATCCCATGGTGGTGCTTCTTGGAGGCACAGATGGGAGCCCTCAAAGACTCTTGCAGAATTTATTCAATAATTTAGTCATTCTATCATCCAACAATTCTCTACTCAGGCCTAACAATATGTCTATAACTGGGATTGCTGCTGCTGCTGCTAAGTTGCTTCAGTCGTGTCTGACTCTGTGCGACCCCATAGACGGCAACCCACCAGGCTCCCCCGCCCCAGGGATTCTCCAGGCAAGAACACTGGCTGCCGCTGCTAAGTCACTTCAGTCGTGTCCGACTCTGTGTGACCCCATAGACGGCAGCCCACTAGGCTCCCCCGTCCCTGGGATTTTCCAGGCAAGAACACTGGAGTGGGTTGCCATTTCCTTCTCCAGTGCATGAAAGTGAAAAGTGAAAGTGAAGTCTCTCAGTGTCCGACTCTCCGTGACTCCATGGGCTGCAGCCTATCAGGCTTCTCCGTCCATGGGATTTTCCAGGCAAAAGTACTGGAGTGGGGTGCCATTGCCTTCTCCAATAACTGGGATTAGTGCAGTTTAAAAACAAGCAAGTTCTTTCAAACTATTCATCAGCAATCAACAAAGTATAGCTTACAGCAAATCTAATAATAGTAACAATTCACATATAGACCTTATTTTGTGTTAGGAAACAAATGGGCTTAACTCATTCAATCCTCACAAGAGCACTATGAAGTACATGATATCAATGTCCTCATTTTATAAATAAGAAAACTGAAGGAAGTGAAATAACTCACTTCAGATGTACAGGTAATAAGTGGTACAGCTGAAATGGAAACACTAATAGGAAACTCTGGGCTCATAAGTATGCTTCTGTGCCAGTATATTCAGGTTATATCAGTTAGAATTAGGTTTGGGCACATATTATTTAAAAAAAAAGCAAGAGTGTCTTAAGAACACAAAAGTTTCTTTCTCTCTTATATACAAGAAGTAAGGCAGAGGGGTCCAGGCTGCTATCATAAATCCACAATCATGCTGTTCCCAGACTCTTTCCTGTTCTGCTCCAGCACCTTAGCACCCAGCCTCCATCTTCAAGGTCAATTCATGGTGTAAGATGGCTGTTGGAGTTTCACCCATTCCTTCCATATTACAGATGGGAAGAAAGGGGGAAAACAGAAGAGCAAAAGGTCTCTGGATCGACTCTCTTTAAGGCTTTTCCATAAGTGGTATTAGCCAAATTTTAATCATATGGCCACCTCCAGCTACCAGGGAGGTTGACTAAAAAAAATGCTGTGTTTTATCATGGCCTTTGATGTGCCCTGATTGGAAAAAAAAAAAAAAATAGGTTCTATTACTAAGAACAAAGGGGAGAAAAATATTAGGGTGACTCTAGAAGCTGCTATCATAGAGATAAACATTGCCCTGAAGGAAAATAAAGTAGGGTACAGGCCTAGGAGAGGAAGGGAACATGGTCCTATTTTATATGTAGGATTTTAGAGAGGGCCTCTCTGGTGAGATGCTGTTTCAACAGTCTTCAAGGAAGTCAGGAAGTAAGCCAAGCGAGCATCTAGAAGAAGATAATTTCAAACGACAGAAAATCCCAGAAGGATGAATTGGTTTATGTCCAACAAATGTGGCAAGAGGGCAATGAGCAAAGAAAGAGATGGCAGGAGGTGAGGTCAGAGAGATGCTCAAGGCCAGAGGTTAACCAGGTAGTATCCTTGAGGGCCCTGAGAGCAGTTTCATTTTACTTGAAAAGAGCTAGAAAATCAGCAGAGGATTTGGTGCATCAGAGTGAGTAATCTTTCTTAAAGTGATACAATGCTAGCTGCTCTCAGGAAATCAGACTGTAGGGGAGCAAGAGTAGAAGGAAGTAGGGAGACCAATTATGAAGCTAATACCATGGTCCAGGCAAGAAGAGATACTATCCTGGACTGGTGTGTTTGGGAGAAATAGGTTGCAACCGATGGGCTCTTGCTGGTTTTATTTTGAATCCAAAGCAAATACCATTAGCTGATGTAAAGAACAGCCATAAGGTTCGTAATCTATACAATTAGAAGACCAGCTTTACTGATTACATTTCTAACATTGGGGTGACTGAAAATGAAGCAAATTTGAGGATGGATCTAGAGTTGGATTTTAAGCCAGTTTGAAATAGTATTCATTAATAAATTCTAAAATGGGTAAAATGAAATTGAATTGGAACATGTACTGCCAGGTTTTCCTTTAACCCATAGTCTCTATTTCCTAATTTTAACTTGGTCTGCATCAATAGACAGGAGAGACACTGAGGAAATATTTGGATTCCAAAGAGGATGTGGCTGATGCACTTCTACAGATTGATCAGTTGCTGACAGAAAAGGAAAAAGAGATTGAAGGTGAGAACAGCTGAAAACACTGCTGCTGCTAAGTTGCTTCAGTCGTGTCCGACTCTGTGTGACCCCATAGATGGCAGCCCACCAGGCTCCCCTGTCCCTGGGATTCTCCAGGCAAGAACACTGGAGTGGGTTGCCATTTCCTTCTCCAATGCAAGAAAGTGAAAAGTGAAAGTGAAGTCGCTCAGTCGTGTCCGACCCTCAGCGACCCCATGGACTGCAGCCTACCCGGCTCCTCCATCCATGGGATTTTCCAGGCAAGAGGGCTGGAGTGAGGTGCCATTGCCCTCTCCGTGAAAACACTCTAGATAGTTAGAAAGCCCCAGAAATGTTCATGTTAGCCACATCGATCCACCTGAAATATTACTATAGTGCAAAAAAAGCAAGTATATTTCATATTTTTAAAGGATTCTTTACTTATCCAATATTTATGTTAAGCTGTCTTCTGATTTATTCTTGTTGTTTAGTCACTAATTTATGTCCAACTCTCTTGCAACCCTGTGGACTGTAGCCTGCCAGGCTCCTCTGCCCATGGGATTCTCCAGGCAAGAACACTGGAGTGGGTTGCCATGCCCTCCTCTAGGGGATCTCCACCAAGGGATCAAACTCACATCTCCTGCATTGGCAGTCAGATTCTGATTGTTCATTGCAAAAATAAACACAAGAGGCTTTCTTCATGAGATAAGCAAACAAGTAAAAAGGGTGAAAGCAGAAATAAAGCTATAAAATGAATTAAGATTATCATATTTCTCTGCTTATTTTTCTTCTTAAGTGGAACGTATGAAGTATGAAGCTGCAAACAAAATCTTAGAGGAAATGCAAAAGAAGAATGAACAGATGATGCGAGAAAAAGAAGCGAGTTATCAAGAACATGTGAAGCAACTGACTGAGAAGATGGAAAAGGAGAGGGCCCAGTTAATAGCAGAACAAGAGAGGGTTCTAGCCCTTCAGGTATTCAATTGTGGCATCTCCATTCTATCTTCCACTGTGCTGAATCAAAAGCTCTTAGAAGTTAGAGCATTATATCAGTTTAAGGACTGTTCTAGCCCAAACACTAGTAGACACTTCATTTCCTTACTGCTTCTACCCCTAACCATCTCTGGTTATTGAAGTCTATCTTGTTGTTTAGTCGCTAAGTGGTGCCCGACCCCTTTTGGACCCCATGGACTCTAGCCTACCAGACTCCTCTGTCCATGGGATTTTCCAGACAAGAATACTGGAGTGGGTTGCCGTTTCCTTTTCCAGGGGATCTTCCCGACCCAGGTCTCCTGCATTTCAGGCAGATTCTCTACCATCTGAGCCACCAGGAGATTCCATATCGTACCATGAACCACATACCCAGGCTACTAGTTTCTTCCTGATCTCTGGGCTGTTCTCCAACTCTATGCTGAGTCGGGATGTCTACCCTGTAATAGAGCATGGACCAGTGTAGGCTTTACCTCCTGAACTTATTTCTGTTATCTCTGCTACAAAAATTTGGAGATTTGTACTAAATTCCCTGATCAAACACCTCCTGTGATTCTGAATTTTGTAGTAACCTTCCTATATTGTCTCTTCATCTTCCTTGCCTTCTTAGATATACATTTGGGAGTTCGTGTGATATAGAGCTGAGATAGAAAAGGACAGTTTTTCTTTAAAGACTGTTGTTTCAGGTTGAAGGAGGTAAAAAATTAATTCTAGGGGTCACTAATATTTTAGAAACCATAAGAGAAGAATATTTCTGAAGATAAATAAGTCCCAGAAAAATTTTGATAGTAGATTCAAGAAAGAGGGATATAATGAAAATTAAAGGAAGAAAAGATTTCAAAAAGAAGTTTCACAACCCATGAGGGATTAATACAGATATAATTTAGCAAATGTGGGAAATGTTTTAAGTTGTGTGTGTTCAGTCTCCACTTTCCCTTTTGGGAACAGGGATGGCTTCTCCATGAGGGATTCCAAAAGGAAAGCATGAAACTTCAGGAAGAGATTGTAGCCCCCCAGAAGAAACAGGAAGAATCATCATGTAATAGTCTCTAAAAACCTAAGGACCATAATTTCCTAACCAGCTTCTATCTGTTAAGAACAAGTTAAATGAGCAACTTCAAGATGTCAAACAATTGCCACTAATCTTGAAGTCATAAGATGCATTTTCACTGAGGCTTAAAGTTTGCAAAGATGAAATAAAATGTGAAGGCAGTGTTTAACCTACAGAAGAATTCAATTCATGATTAAATATAGTATAAATGACTAGTATGATACCTCAGTAGAACCTATGTTTGAAATCATGCATATTGATTCTACAGAGACTTTTAATTGTGTAATTGGGATACATTTACATTGAATTTGGGGATATCAGAGATGTTCTATTCAGTGTAGACTGTTTCCCCATACATAAACCACCCCTCTAGATAGTCTCAGCTCCATGGTCTTATTCAAGGATTTACTTTGGTACTGGGATGGAGTTGGAGTGTTGTATACACAGGAATAGTCTGACGGGAGTGTACAAAGTCATGAAGCACAGTTAGCATCACTCCTGCCAAGTGGTCACTAGGTCACGTGACGGCTTCCAATAAGGGAGACCTGGAACAATTAACTTCAGGGTGCAGACAGTGTTCAATTCTCCACTGGGTGGAGGCTGCATTGCTGTGGTCACTGATGGGATTCCTGAACACTGATAGGGGCATTACTTGCACCTGTGTGAAACGGATATATGAGTGGATGTTCAACCTTCTTTGTCTAGAGAATCCCTCTAGATAATTACTGCCCCATTTCCAGGCCACACAATGTATCTCTATTTTACTCTTCTTTTCTTAGTTCCCTTCACCCACAGTTCCAAGAATAACTTCTACAATCACAAAAAGGAAACATTAGCTCAAAATTCCTTTCTATTCCTCTGAGAGTCATAACTATTAATTCTTCAAAACCTTACCTAACTCCATTTTTATTTCTTCCTGTTTGCTATGACATCACAGCCTGGGAACCACTCAAGGCAAATATCTAGTATGGAAGGACAAGAAACAAGAAAAATAAAAATAATTAATTAATACAAAAAAAATATTAACCTACCACAGTTGTCTTAGGACATCACTTAAGGTTCTCACTGCAACAAATAGTATCTTCTCAGTAACTTAAAAGGAAGATGATTTTTAAGCCTGGTAGGTAGCAGACAGATTCTCCAAGATGGTAAGGGAGTCAAACTCTACTGATCTTTCACCAAGAATAATATCAACCACATGGGAAGGCATCTCAAAAGAAAACAGCACATCCATTACCACCTGGTACAGTGATCTCCAGATCACAAGTCAGATGCTCTACCAATGTCAGCTGTACGTATTGGATGCTTCCACCTTTATATCTGAAGTAAATAAACCCCCCATGATAAGTTGCACTGAGGGTTGCTATGTCTCCATCTTGGGCTTCCCTAGTGGCTCAGCTGGTAAAGAATTCACCTGCAATGCAGGACACCTGGGTTCAATCCCTAGGTTGGGAAAGTCCCTTGGAGAAGGGAATGTCTACCCACTCCAGTATTATGGCCTGGAGAATTCCATGGAATGTATAGTCCATGGGGTCAAGGATATGGCAACTCACTCCAGTATTCTTGCCTGGAAAATCCTATGGATGGAGGAGCCTGGAAGTCTAAAGTCCATGGGGTCACAAAGAGTTGGGTATGACTGAGTGACTTCACTTCACTTCATGTCTCCATCTCAATCTCACAAAAGTGTACCTGCTTGGCAGAATAAAATTATATGCCTCCCCACTGGAATCTGGAAATGAGAGTTGTCTATTTTCCACTTGGGAAACTATAGTCTCATAATGTGATCCCTTTCCATCCATGTTAGTGTCAACTGATTCTTTAGGTAGATTTCTGGAGATACATACTATGTTAGAAATAATGATAATAACCCAATAGTATTATCACATACATCACATACAATGTGATTTAAAAATTTTTTTTCTTTACCATGATCTCAATATTCTTTTTAACTTTTCCTCTGTTGTTTTGTACATAATGCCTTATATTTCATGTACAAATCCCACTTGGTTGTATTATATGTATTATTCTTTGTAGACATTACTGTATTCAATTTTCTAATATTTTCTTGAGAGTTTTGGCATCTTTATTCCTGAGAAATGTTTGTGTGATTTTCTTTTCTTGTAATGCCTTTGCATGGCTTTGGTGTTAGGGTAAGGTTGATCTGACAGAATGAGCCAGTAATATTTCTCTGCTTCTATTTTCTGAAGGGGACTGTGTAAAATTCACATGATTTCTTCTTTAAATGTTGGGTAGAATCCACCATTGAACTCATCTGAGCATGATGCTTTTTGCTTTGAGACGGACCGTACAGAAGCATGGCCGAGAGGAGCTACCCCTAGCCCAAGGTCAGGGGTGGTGGCTGAGAGGAGCTCCCCATGCCCGAGGTCAGGGGCACTGGCTGAGAGGAGCAACCCCACTTCCAAGGAGTGGTGGCGGCGTGGGCGCAGGAGGGCCAAGAGGAGCTACTCCACATCCAAGGTCAGGAGGGTGGCTGTGAGGAGATACCCCTTGTCCAAGGTAAGGAGCAGTGGCTGCGCTTTGTTGGAGCAGCTGTGAACAGATAAGAAACCCAAGTAAGATGACAGGCATTGCAAGAGGGCATCAGAGGGCAGACACACTGAAACCATAATCACAGAAAACTAGTCAGTCTAATCACATGGACCACAGCCTAGTCTAACTCAATGAAACTAAGCCATGCTGTATGGGGCCATCCAAGATTGGGGGGGTGGTCATGGTGGAGAGGTCTGAAAGAATGTGGCCCGCTGGAGAAGGGAATGGCAAACCACTTCAGTATTCTTGCCTTGAGAACCCCATGAACAGTATGAAAATGCAAAATGATAGGATACTGAAAGAGGAACTCCCCAGGTCAGTAGGTGCCCAATAAGCTACTGGAGATCAGTGGAGAAATAAATCCAGAAAGAATGAAGGGATGGAGCCAAAGCAAAAACAATACCCAGTTGTGGATGTGACTGGTGATAGAAGCAAGAACCGATGCTGTAAAGAGCAATATTGCATAGGAACCTGGAGTGTCAGGTCCATGAATCAAGGCAAGTTGCAAGTGGTCAAATAGAAGGCAAGAGTGAACGTTAATATTCTAGGAATCAGCAAATTAAAATGGACTGGAATGGGTGAATTTAACTCAGATGACCATTATATCTACTACTGTGGGCAGGAATCTCTTAGAAGAAACGGGGTAGCCATAACGGTCACCAAAAGAGTTCAAAATGCAGTACTTGGATGCAATCTCAAAAACGACAGAATGATCTCTGTTCATTTCCAAGGCAAACCACTCAATATTACAGTAATCCAAGTATATGCCCCAACCAGTAATGCTGAATAAGCTGAAGATGTTCTATGAAGACCTCCAAGACCTTTTAGAACTCACACCCAAAAAAGATGTCCTTTTCATTATAGGGGACTGGAATGCAAAAGTAGAAGTCAAGAAATACCTGGGGTAATAGGCAAATTTGGCCTTGGAATATGGAATGAGGCAGGGCAAAGTCTAATAGAGTTTTGCCAACAGAAGGCATTGGTCATAGCAAACACCCTCTTCCAACAACACAAGAGAAGACTCTATACATGGACATCACCAGATGGTCAATACCGAAATCAGATTGATTATATTCTTTGCATCCGAAGATGGAGAAGCTCTATACAGTCAGGAAAACAAACCCAGGAGCTGACTGTGGCTCAGATCATGAACTCCTTATTGCCAAATTCAGACTTAAATTGAAGAAAGTAGGGAAAACTACTACACCATTCAGGAATGACCTAAATCAAATTCCTTATGTATATACAGTGGAAGTGAGAAATAGATTTTAGGGACTAGATCTGATAGACATAGTGCCTGACGAACTATGGATGGAATTAGTGACATTGTACAGGAGACAGGGATCAAGATCATCCCCATGGAAAAGAAATGCAAAAAAGCAAAATGGCTGTCTTAGAAGGCCTTACAAGAAACTGTGAAAAGAAGAGAAGTGAAAAGCAAAAGAGAAAAGGAAAGATAAAGCATCTGAATGCAGAGTTCCAAAGAATAGCAAGGAGAGATAAGAAAGCCTTCCTCAGTGATCAATGCAAAGAAATAGAGGAAAATAACAGAATGGGAAAGACTAGAGATCTCTTCAAGAAAAATTAGAGATACCAAGGGAATATTTCACGCAAAGATGGGCTCGATAAAGGACAGAAATGGTAGGGACCTAACAGATGCAGAAGATATTAAGAAGAGGTGGCAAGAATACACAGAAGAACTGTACAAAAAAGAGCTTCATGACTAAGATAATCACGATGGTGTGTTCACTCACCTAGAGCCAGACATCCTGGAATGTGAAGTCAAGTGGGCCTTAGAAAGCATTACTACAAACAAAGCTAGTGAAGGTGATGGAATTCTAGTTGAGTTATTTCAAATCCTGGAAGATGATGCTGTGAAAGTGCTGCACTCAATATGCCAGCAAATTTGGAAGACTCAGCAGTGGCCACAGGACTGGAAAAGGTCAGTTTTCATTCCAATCCCAAAGAAAGGCAATGCCAAAGAATGCTCAAACTGCTGTACAGTTGCACTCATCTCACACACTAGTAAGGTAATGCTCAAAATTCTCCAAGCCAGGCTTCAGCAGTATGGGAACTGTGAACTTCCTGATGTTCAAGCTGGTTTTAGAAAAGGCAGAGGAACCAGAGATCAAATTGCCAACATCTCCTGGATCATGGAAAACTGCTTTATTGACTATGCCAAAGCCTTTTACTGTGTGGATTACAATAAACTGTGGAAAATTCTGAAAGAGATGGGAATACCAGACCACCTGACCTGCCTCTTGAGAAATCTGTATGCAGGTCAGGAAGCAACAGTTAGAACTGGACATGGAACAACAGACTGGTTCCAAATAGGAAAAGGAGTACGTCAAGGCTGTGTATTGTCACCCTGCTTATTTAACTTCTATGCAGAGTACATCATGAGAAACGCTGGGCTGGAAGAAGCACAAGCTGGAATCAAGATTGCTGGAAGAAATATTAATAGCCTCAGATACGCAGATGACGCCACCCTTATTGCAGAAAGTGAAGAAAAACTAAACAGCCTCTTGATGAAAGTGAAAGAGGAGAGTAAAAAGGTTGGCTTAAAGCTCAACATTCAGAAAACTAAAATCATGGCATCTGGTCCCATCACTTCATGGCAAATAGATGGGGAAACAGTGGAAACAGTGTCAGACTTTATTTTTTTGGGCTCCGAAATCATTGCAGATGGTGATTGCAGCCATGAAATTAAAAGATGCTTACTCCTTGGAAGGAAAGTTATGACCAACCTAGATAGTATATTGAAAAGCAGAGACATTACTTTGCCAACAAAAGTCCGTCTAGTCAAGGCTATTGTTTTTCCAGTGGTCATGTATGGATGTGATAGTTGGACTGTGAAGAAAGATGAGCGCTGAAGAACTGATGCTTTTGAACTGGGTGTTGGAGAAGACTGAGTCCCTTGGACTGCAAGGAGATCCAACCAGTCCATTCTAAAGGAGATCAGTCCTGGGTGTTCATTGGAAGGACTGATGCTAAAGCTGAAACTCCAGTACTTTGGCCACCTCATGCGAAGAGTTGACTCATTGGAAAAGACTCTGATGCTATGAGGGATTGGGGGCAGGAGGAGAAGGGGACGACAGAGGATGAGATGGCTGGATGGCATCACTGACTCTATGGACATGAGTTTGGGTGAACTCCAGGTGTTGGTGATGGACAGGGAGGCCTGGCGTGCTGTGATTCATGGGGTAGCAAAGAGTCGGACATGACTGAAAAACTGAGCTGAACTGAACTGAGCATGGTACTTTCTGCTTTTAGAGGTTATTAAGTATTGATTTATTTGATAAATTTATAAGTCTTATTAAATTGTCTGTTTCTTCTTAAATGAGTTTTGTCAGGAAGTGTCTTCAAGGAATTGGTCCATTTCATTTAGGGTATCAAATTTGTGGATGCAGAGTTGTTCATACTATTTATTGATTATCCTTTTAATGTCCATGATATCTGTACATTGTCCATCCTTAATTTCTGGTAACAGTAATTCACATCATCTCTCTTTTGTCCTTGTTAGCCTTACTAGAGGCTTAATGATTTTGATTTTTTAAAATTTTGTTGATTTTTAAATGATTTCTTGTTTTTAATTTTTAGGAATTTCTACTCTAATTTTAATTATTACTTTTCTTCTGCTTTGAGTTGAATTTGCTCTTCTCTTTCTACTTTCTTATTATGGAAGCTTGGGCTTTTATTTTAAATTTTTCTTCTTTTTTTATATGCACACTCAATATTATAAATGTGTCTTTAAGCTCTGCTTTCACAAAATTCTACAAATTTAGGGAAGTAGTATTTTTATTTTTATTTACCTCAACTCTTTTAAAATTTCTCTTGAGATTCCTCCTTCAACCAATATGTTATTAAGAAGTGTGCTACTCAATCTCCACATATTCAGGAATTTTCCAGCTTTTTCTTACAGATTTCCAGTTTATTCAATTGTGATCTGACAGGAAATATTGTATTACTTCTATTCTTTTAATTTGTTGAGGCATAGTTTATGACCCAGAATGTGATTTACCTTGGCCCATATGAGCTTGAAAAGAATGTATATTCTGCTGATGTTGGATGGAGTAGTCTATAGATGTGAACTGCTTACAGCTGATTTGAGATCCTCTTCAGTTCTACATTGTGTGGCTTCCCAGGTGGCTGAGTGGTAATGAATCCATGTGCGAATGCAGGAGCCACAGGAGACGCAGATTTGATCCCTAGGTTGGGAAGATCCCCTGGAGAACGAAATAGCAACACACTCCAGTATTCTTGCCAGGATAATCTCATGGACAGGGGAGCCCGGTGGGCTACAGTTCATGGGGTTGCAAAGAGTCAGATATGTCAGTAATGGTTTTCCACCTACTATATATGTCCATTTCTAACCGAGAGGTGTTGAAACCTTCAAGCCTTCAATGGATTCCTCTGTTTCTCCTCCCTGTTGTGTCAGTTTATGACACACATATTTTGGCACTCTGTGGTTAGGCACAAACACATTGAGGGTTGCTATATCTTCTGGGAAATTTAACCCTTTTATTCGTATGCAATTACCCTCTTTATCCATGATCGTTTTCTTTTTCTGATGTCTACTCTGTCTTCCATAGTTTTCTTTTGTTTAGTGTTAGTATGGCATATGAACCTGGGGATCTGGCAAAGGGACTGAGAACCCCCAGGGAATTTGACCTTGGAGGCCAGTGGTGAAACCATTTACCACAGATTGGGACCCGAAACCCATGTTCTGGGACTTGAAACCAGCAAAACCCTGCTTGGGACTTGAATCCACGTGGCTGGGACTTTTACCCATCCAAATCCCTGCTTGGGACTTGAACCCCCATGGTTGGGACTCAAACCTAGCCCAAACCCATAGTACATGGTTTTAGGACCCAGTGAAACTCAGGTTCTTGATGTCTCATTGCAGAAAGAATTCAGTGAGAGACAAAGTGATAAGAAGTGGATTTATTCAGATACAGAGAGAAACACACTCCACAGACAAGAGTGTGGGCCTTTGTAGAGGCTGAATGAGACCACAAAATATTGCGTGATTAGTTTTTATAGGCTGGGTAATTTAACATGCTAATGAGTGTGAGGATTATTTGAACTATTTTTGGAAAAGGGGAAGAGATTTCCAGGATTTGGGCCACTGCCCATTCCTTGGTCTTTTAACAGTGCCTTGGAACTGTCATGGCACTTCTGGATGTGTCATTTCACTTGTGATTGAGGATCAAGATCTAGTATTGTCTGCCATCATGGTCCCATTTGATTCTAATCAGTTTATGTTGTGTCCTTGGGTGATGTCATTCTTTCAAAAGTTGTGGCCTGCCCCTTTCCCTCCTGTTACAGTGGGATTTGATTACAGCAGTCACACAACACTGGGGAAACAGACTCTTGGAGGGCACAAACAAAACCTTGTGTGCACCATGACCCAGGAGAAAGGAGCACTGACTCCACAAAAGACTGACCCAGACTTGCCTGTAAGTGACCAGGAGTCTTTGGCAGGAGGGTAAGTTGAGAGTGGCCTGTTGCAGAGTCATGGACACTGAATACAACGGTGCCTGCAGGGGACCTTTTGGAGGAGGTCACCATTATCTTCATGACCAGAGGGAGGGAACCCAGCCCCACCCATCAACAGAAAATTGGATTAAAGATTTACTGAGCATGACCCCACCCATCAGAACAAGACCCAGTTTCCCTTTCAGTCAGTCTCTCCCATCAAGAAGCCTCCATAAGCCTCTTATCCTTATCAGTCAGAGGGCAGACAGAGTGAAACCACAGTCACAGAAAACTAATCAAACTGATCACATGGATCACAGCCTTATCTACCTCAATGAAACTATGAGCCATACCATGTAGGGCCACCCAAAATGGATTGGGTCATAGTGGAGAGTTCTGACAAAATGCAGTCCCCTGGAGAATGGAATGGCAAACCATTTCAGTATTCTTGCCTTGAGAACCCAAGAACAATATGAAAAGGAAAAAACATATGACACTGAAGGATGAATTCCCCAGGTCAGTAGGTGCCCAATATGCTACTGGAGAAGAGTGGAGAAATAGCTCCAGAAAGAATGAAGAGATGGAGCCTAAGGGAAAACAACACCCAGTTGTGGATGTGACTGGTCATTGAAGTAAAGACCAATGCTGCAAAGAACAATATAGCATAGGAACCTGGAATGTTAGGTCCATGAATGAAGGCAAATTGGAAGTGATCAAACAGGAGATGGCAAGAATGAACATCGACATTGTAGGATTCAGTGAACTAAAATGGACTGGAATGGGCGAATTTAATTCAGATGGCCATTGTATCTACTACTATGGGCAAGAATCCCTTAGAAGAAATGGAGTAGCCATCATAGTCAGCAAGAGTCTGAAATGCAGCACTTGAGTGCAATCTCAAAAATGACAGAATGATCTCTGTTCATTTCCAAGGCAAACCATTCAATATCACAGTAATCCAAGTCTATGCCCCACCACTAGTGCTGAAAAAGCTGAAGTTGAATGGTTCTATGAAGACCTACAAGGCCTTCTAGAACTAACACCCACAAAGATGTCCTTTTCATCATAGGGGAATAGAATGCAAAAGTAGGAAGTCAAGAGATACCTGGAGTAACAGGCAAATTTGGTCTTAGAGTACAAAATGAAGCAGGAGAAAGGCTAACAGAGTTTTGCCAGAGAAGGCACTGGTCTTAACTAACACCTTCTTCCAACACAAGAGACGACTACATCATCAGATGATCAACACCGAAATCAGATTGATTATATTCTTTGCAGTCAAAGATGGAGAAGCTTTATACAGTCAGCAAAAACAGGACCAGGAGCTGACTGTGGCTCAGATCATGAACTCCTTATTGCCAAATTCAGACTTAAATTGAAGAGAGTAGGGAAAACCTCTAGACCATTCAGGTATGACCTAAGTCAAATCTCTCACGATTATACCGTGGAAGTGACAAATAGATTCAAGGGACTATATCTGATAGACAAAGTGCCTGAAGACCTATGGACAGAGGTTCATGACTCTGTGATCAAGGCAGTGATCAAGACCATCCCCCAAAAAAGAAATTCAAAAAGGCAAAATGGTTGTCAGAAGAGGTCTTACAAATCGCTGAAAAAAGAAGAGAAGTAAAAGGTAAATGAGAAAGGGAAAGATATACTCATTTGAATGCAGAGTTCCAGGGAAGAGCAAGGAGAAATAAAAAAGCCTTCCTTGGTGATCAATGCAAAGAAATAGAGGAAAACAAAAATAATGGGAAAGACTAGATATCTCTTCTAGTCTAGATATCTAGACTAGATATCTCATCTATTGTCCTGAAAGATGATGCTGTGAAAGTGCTGCACTCAAAATGCCAGCAAATTTGAAAACTCAGCAATGGCCACAGGACTGGAAAAGGTCAGTGTTCATTCCAATCCCAAAGAAAGGAAATGCCAAAGAATTCTCAAACTACCACACAATTGCACTCATCTCACATGCTAGTAAAGTAATGCTCAAAATTCTCCAAGCCAGGCTTCAGCAGTACGTGAACCGTGAACTTCCTGATGTTCAAGCTGGTTTTAGAAAAGGCAGAGGAATCAGAGATCAAGTTGCCAACATCTGCTGGATCATGGAAAAAGCAAGAGAGTTCCAGAAAAACATCTATTTCTGCCTTATTGACTATGCCAAAGCCTTTGACTGTGTGGATCACAATGAACTGTGGAAAATTCTTCAAGAGATGGGAATACCAGACCCCTGACCTGCCTCTTGAGAAACCTGTATGCAGGTCAGGAAGCAACAGTTAGAACTGGACATGAAACAACAGACTGGTTCCAAATAGGAAAAGGAGTACGTCAAGGCTGTATATTGTCACCCTGCTTATTTAACTTATATGCAGAGTACATCATGAGAAACGTTGGGCTGGAAGAAGCACAAGCTGGAATCAAGATTGCTGGAAGAAATGTCAATAACCTCAGATATGCGGATGACACCACCTTTATGGCAGAAAGTGAAGAGGAACTAAAAAGCCTCTTGATGAAAGTCAAGAGGAGAGTGGGAAAGTTGGCTTAAGGCTCAACATTCAGAAAACTAAGATCATGGCATCTGGTCCCATCACTTCATGGCAAATAGATGGGGAAACAGTGGGAACGATGTCAGACTTTGTCTTTTGGGGCTCCAAATCACTGTAGAAGGTGACTGCAGCCTTGAAATTAAAAGACACTTACTCCTTGGAAGAAAAGTTATGACCAACCTAGATAGCATATTGAAAAGCAGAGACATTACTTTGCTAACAAAGGTCTGTTTAGTCAAGGCTATGGTTTTTCCAGTGGTCATGTAAGGATGTGAGAGTTGGACTGTGAAGAAAGCTGAGCACCGAAGAATTGATGCTTTTGAACTGTGGTGTTGGAGAAGACTGAGTCCCTTGGACTGCAAGGAGATCCAACCAGTCTATTCTAAAGGAGAGCAGTCCTGAGTGTTCATTGGAAGGACTGATGCTGAGGCTGACACTCCAGTACTTTGGCCACCTTATGAAAAGAGTTGACTCTTTGGGAAAGACTCTGATGCTGGGAGGGATTGGGGGCTGGAGGAGAAGGGGACGACAAAGGATGAGATGGCTGGATGGCATCACTAACTTGATGGACGTGCATCTGAGTGAACTCCGGGAGCTGGTGATCGACAGGGAGGCATGACGTGCTGTGATTCATGGGGTCGCAAAGAGTCGGACACGACTGAGTGACTGAACTGAACTGAACTGAACTGAGATATCTCTTCAAGAAAATTAGAGCTACTAAGGATATATTTCAAGCAAAGATAGGCAGAATAAAGGGCAGAAATCGTATGGACTTAACAGAAGCTGAAGATATTAAGAAAAGGTGATAAGAATACACAGAAGAACTATGAAAAAAAAGATCTTCATGACACAGATAACCATGATATTGTGATCACTCACCTAGAGCAAGACATCCTGAAGTCTGAAGTCAAGTGGGCCTTAGGAAGCATCACTACAAACAAAGCTAGTGGAGGTGATGGAATTCCAGTAGAGCGATTTCAAATCCTAAAAGATGATGCTGTGAAAGTGCTGCACTCAATATACCAGCAAATTTGGATAACTCAGCAGTGGCCACAGGACTGGAAAGGGTCAGTTTTCATTCCAATCCCAAAGAAAGGCAATGCCATAGAATGCTCAAACTACCACACAATTGCACTCATCTCACATGCTAGCAAAGTAATGCTCAAAACTCTCCAAGCCAGGCTTCAATACTGAGTGAACTGTGAACTTCCAGATATTCAAGCTGGTTTTAGAAAAGGCAGAGGAACTGGAGATCAAATTGCCAACATCCATTGGATAATCAAAAAAGCAATAGAGTTCCAGAAAAAACACCTACTTGTGCTTTATTGACTATGCTAAAGCCTTTGACTGTATGAATCACCACAAACTGTGGGAAATTCTTCAAGAGATGGAAATACCAGGCCACCTGACCTGCCTCTTGAGAAATATGTTTGCAGGTCAGGAAGCAGCAGTTAGAACTGAACAGGGAACAACAGACTGGTTGCAAATCTGGAAAGGAGTACATCAAGGCTGTATATTGTAACCCTGCTTCTTTAACTTGAATGCAGAGTACATCATGCAAAATGCTGCACTGGGTGAAACACAAGCTGGAATCAAGATTGCCGGGAGAAATATCAATAATCTCAGATATGCAGATGACACCACCCTTACGACAGAAAGTGAAGAGGAACTAAAAAGCTTCTTGATGAAAGTGAAAGAGGAGAGTGAAAAAGTTGGCTTAAAGCTCAACATTCAGAAAACGAAGATCATGGCATGCAGTCCAATCACTTCTGGCAAATAGATGGGGAAACAATGCAAACAGTGACAGACTTTATTTTTGGAGGAGCTCCAAAATCACTGCAGATGGTGACTGAAACCATGAAATTAAGACAGGCTTGCTCTTTGGAAGAAATGCTGTGATCAACCAAGACAGCACATTAAAAAGCAGAGATATTACTTTGCCAACAAAACTCTTGTCTAGAATAAGCTATGGCTTTTCCATTAGTCATGTATGGATGTGAGAGTTGGACTCTAAAGAAAGCTGAGTGCAAAAGAATTGATATTTTTGAACTGTGGTGTTAGAGAAGACTCTTGAGAATCCCTTGGACTGCAAGGAGATCAAACCAGTCAATCTGAAAGGAAATCAGTCCTGAATATTCATTGCAAGGACTGATGCTGAAGCTGAAACTCCAATACTTTGGCCACCTGGTGTGAAGAACTGACTCATTGGAAAAGACCCTGATGCTAGAAAAGATTGAGGGAAGGAGGAGAAGGTTAAGATGGTTAGATGGCATCTCCCACTCGATGTACATGAGTTTGAGCAAGCTCCAGGAGTTGGTGATGGGCAGGGAAGCCTGGAGTGCTGCAGTCCATGTTGTTGCAAAGAGTCGGACATGACTGAGCGACTGAACTGAACTAAACTGATGTTATCTACCATCATCTATATATACCATATATATGACACATATATGGTATATATAATCTATATATACCCTATATGATATACCATAATCTCCATCCCTTTAGTCTGCCTTTGTCTTTATATTTAAAGTGGTTTTCTTGTACACAACAGATAATTGAGTTTTGTGTTTTTAATCCACTCTGACAGTCTCTGTCTTTTAACTGGTGTATTTAGACCATTGATATTGAAATTGATTACTGATATAGTAGGATTAATATCCACCTGACTTTATACTTTTCACTATTCATTGCCCATATCTTTGTCACTATTTTATCTTTCACTCCTTTTCTAACTTTTGGTTTTAATTATGCTTTTTATATGATTCCATTTTCTATCCTTTCTTAGCATAGCAATTGTACCTCTTTAAAAATTTTTTTTAAATTGTTTGCCCTATCGATTGCAATATACATTTCTAACCAATCCATGTTCAGTGTCAAATAACACTATACCACATCACCAATAGCACAAGCACCTTAAAATAACAAAATATTCTTAATTCTTCTCTCTGGTCTTTTGTATCATTGCTATAATTCATTTCACTCATACATACTCTTCAATCTTCAAATACATTGGTGCTATTATTGCTTTAATAAATTGTTGTATGTTAGATCAACTTAGAATAAGAGAAATATATTTTTATTTTCTTGCCATTTATTCCTCCTTCAGTGCTCTTCCAGTCTTTATGTAGATCCAAATTTCTGATATATCATTTTCCTCCTCTGAAGAACTTTAAACATTTCTTACAAATCAGGGTTCCTGGTGAGAGATTCCCTCAATTTTTGCTTGTCTGAGGAAGTACTTATTTCTCCTTCACTCAGAAGAATAATTTCAGTAGACACAGAATTCTAATTTGGTGTTGCTATTTCTTTCAAGATTTTGATTATTTCACTCCATTCTCTTCTTGCTTGTATGCTTTCAAAGGAGACGTCTGATATAATTCTTACCCTAGTGCTTCTATGAGTAAAATAAAATCTCTTTGGCTTATTTCAAGATTTTCTATTTGCCTTTGATTTTCTGTAGTTGAATATGATGTGCTTTTCAATTTGAGAAGTTTCTATTGACACACCTCCAAATTCACTGAGTCCGTCCCAATCATGTTCAGTCTACTGATGAACCCACCAAAGACAATCTTCATTCTGTCAGCCTGTTTTTAGTTTCTTGTATCTCCTTACAATTGTGGGAGTTTCCATTTCTCTCCCTACATTACTCACTTGTTCATTCACATTTTCCTCTTCTCCATTAGATTTCTTAGCATATTAATCACAGTAATTTTAAATTTAGCTGTCTGATAATTTGCAAATTATTTGCAAATTCCCTTGTCTGAGTCTGGTTCTGATACTTGATTTGATGCTTCAGATTGCTTTTATGCCTTTCAGCATGTCTAGTAATTTTTTTGTTGAAAGCTGGCATAGTTTAATATTTTGAAGGACCTGATGTAAATATGTCTATAGTGTGAGGTTTTATGTTAACTGTCAACAGGTTAGATTGTGTTTACCACTTGTTTTGGCTGCTGTGTCAGGAAATAAAATTTCCTTACTGTTAATGTTTTTGTCTCTCTGCTATCTTTTGGTTTCCCTAGAAGAGTGGTCCCCAAACGTTTTGGAACCAGGGACTGGTCTTATGGAAGACAATGGGAGTGGAGGTAGAGGATAGTTCAAGCGGTGATACTAGTGATGGGGAGTGGCACATGAAGCTTCCCTTTCTTGCCCTGCAGCTCACCTCCTGCTGTGCAGCCAAGTTCCTAACAGGCATGGACTAGTACCAGTCTGCAGCAGGGGGTGAGGGGAGTTGGGACCCCTGCCTGCCCTAGAGAACTTTTATCAGTTCTGTTGAGTTCAGTAGCTCAGTCGTGTCCGACTCTTTGCGACCCCATGAATCGCAGCACGCCAGGCCTCTCTGTCCATCACCATGTCTTGGAGTTCACTCAGACTCACGTCCATCGAGTCAGTGATGCCATCCAGCCATCTCATCCTCTGTCGTCCCCTTCTCCTCCTGCCCCCAATCCCTCCCAGCATCAGAGTCTTTTCCAATGAGTCAACTCTTCACATGAGGTGGCCAAAGTACTGGAGTTTCAGCTTTAGCATCATTCCTTCCAAAGAAATCCCAGGGCTGATCTCCTTCAGAATGGACTGGTTGGATATCATTTTATACTACCATCAAAATCAGTATGTCTCCCCAAATATCGTATGTTGAAAAACTTATGCCCAATGTGCTGGTTTTGGTGGTGGGGACTTTAGGAAGTGATTAGTTCATGAGCCCAGAACAATCATGAATGAGTGTAATGCTTACATAAATTCATACCACGTACCATGCCCATACCATACCCTTGCTATGGTAGTTATATTTTTAGTCTTTTGAGGAACTTTCATACTGTTTTTCATAGTGGCTCCATCAATTTACGTTCCCACCAATAGGGTACATACAAACGCTATAGTTTAAAAATCTTTTGCATTCACTTTAAAGGCATTGTTACTCTGTAGATTATTCTGGTTGACATTTTTCATTCAACACTTTAAAAGAAATGTTATTCCACTTTCTCCTAGATTATGTAATTTCCAGCAATGTTTCTTTCCAAGCCTAGTTTTTGCTCTTTTGTATGTAATGTTTCTTTTTTCACTGCTTGTCTCTAAGATTTTCTGTTCATAATTGGCTTTTATTACTAGTCTGTGGGGCGCAAGGCCGTATTTATCTTATATTTGTTTTGTTTGGGGTTCTGTGAACCTTTGATTGGTCATTTGTCTCTTTTATTAATTTTGGGAAATTTTCTCTTCAAGTATTTTTCCTGCCTCTTTCTTTACTTCTTCTATTTTTATTTTTCCAGTTATGTGCACGGAAACCTTTTGTCATTGTACTGGGGGATATCTTAAACTATTGAAGGCTCAGAAAATTTTTTTCTCTCTATTTCTGTGTTTCCATGTGGTTAATGACTATCGATCTATCTCAGATTGTATGGTTCTTTCCACCAATTTGTTCACATATTTTCTGTTAATTCCTTTAAAAGAATTATTGTCACTGATATTGTGCTTTACTTTTATAGGATTTCCATTTAACTCTATTAATAGCATGCAGTCTTTAAAAAATTTTAATGTGTTCATGTGTGTTATTCACCTTTCCAGGAGATTTTTCAACATAGTAATAGTGATTTCAAAGGCCCCGATTGTTCCACATTAGGTTTATTTCTGATATTGTTTCTGTTCTTTGTCTTATCTCATTATGATGCATAGTTTTAACTTGGATTTTTTTGTTTGTTTGTTTTTGTTTGTTTCTTGTTTTTGCTTCACTCCGTTTTTATTATATGCTTAGCACTGTAAAAAAAAAGTGGATATTGAGATAATAAGATTTATAGTTGAAAAATATCACAACCTCTATTTTGGTTAGGATGATTGTGGGGGGCATTTATTCAGTGTAGTAATTCATCTGTGCTGAGTTTTGTTGTTGCTACACTATATCAAGTCCACCACAAGCTTCACATTCCTCCAGTGGAATTCTACTATTTGTAGTGGAAGACCTGAAGCACCAGAAGACTCTTTTAGTTTTCCTGTTCCATCCTAAACCTTTAGCAGACCCTGCATACTTGTCTTGTGGGCAGTCTCTGTGCTCTTGACCTATTCCAATGGTAGACTGCTGTTTTTGTTTTGTTGTTGTTGTTGTTGTTGTTTATTTACTCACTGCAAGGCTTTGTTGAATGCCTGCATGCTCTTAGGTTTTCCAGGTAAATCTATTGCACCTCAAACCTTGAAAAACTCAGTCAGTCTGCCCAACAAAGGTTATTGCATATCTCCTGCCCTGCAGCTACTATTTCTTATGATACCTGATGGAGGCCAATGGAGGATTTTATATGAGTATGTGTGAATTTCTCTTATGTCAAGGTTTATTGGGGATTCTGGCCATTGTGCAATATGCAGGAAGTTTATTAAAATTTTTGTTATTCTAATATCTGTAATCAGATAAAAGATAACTTGTTTATGTGGCTCATCTTCTCAAAAGGGATTGCAACTCTTTGAAATTTTCTCTTCTTGCTTTGTGACCTCACTTGGGATAGGTTTTTAAAAGTATGATTTTATAGATTATTTGGACATTTTTTTCTTTTCAGATTGGAGCAATGTTCTCTTGAGACATTTTGGATTCTTAGTAGTTTGGAACATGGATCTCATTTCTCTTGATTAGTCACTCTAGCTTTACCAATTTCATAAACTACCAATTTTACAAACAGTTTGGTTGCTTTGACTCTCTTATTATATAGTGGTTTTCTACTCCACTAAGTCTGTTTTGCTTTTATTTTGGTTTCTTCTACTTTTTCTGCATTTGGATCACTTGAAGAGGTTGATATTTAGCTTGTTTTCTACTTTAATTCTTTACTAGTTTATGGCCTGAGGATATAATTTCACTGAAATTAGTGATTCAACTGCATCTTGAAGTCTGAAATATAGTATTATCAGTATTTCTCATTTAAAAATATTTTATATTTTTCAAAATAAAATTCTTTGTGGCCTATAGATTATTTAGAATTATAACATAAAAATATAAGAATCTTCAGTTATCTTTTTGTCACTGTTTTATAACGTTGAAAAGTGAAAGTGTTAGTTGCTCAGTCACGTCCAGCTCTTTGCAACCTCATGGACTATAGCCTACCAGGCTCCTTTGTCCATGGGATTCTCCAGGCAAGAATAGTGGAATGGGTAGCAATTCCCTTCTCCAGGGGATCTTTTCAGCCCAGGGATTGGACCTGGGTCTCCTGCATTTCAGGCAGATTCTTTACCATCTGAGCCACCAGGGAATATTTTTTTAATATAGTATTATGGTAAATTGGTATACTCTGCTTAATTTTAATTTGTTAACCTGAAAAAAATGTTTTCTACAGTGTTTGATCACAATTATCAGCATATTAAATATTTGTTCAATTTGCTAATTATCCTCTTCAAAGCTTTGGGCTTCTCTGGTGGCTCAGATGTTAAAGAATTTGCCTACAATGCAGGAGATATGGGTTTGACCTCTGGGTCAGGAATATTCCCCTGGAGAATAAAGTGGTAACCCACACCAGTACTCTTGATGGAGAATTCCATGGACAGAGGAGCCTGATGAGTTACAGTCCATGGAGTTGCAAAGAGTCAGACATGACTGAGTGACTAACACTTCACTTCACTTCACTTCAAGTCTTCAACACCATTACTGATTTTGTGTGTGCGTTCTATTAATTAATCTCTGAAGTGGGATAAGTGTGTCCTAAAAATTTTGACTTTCCCTATTCTTTCAGTTCTGCCATTTCTCAATTTATTGGAAGCCATATTATAAAGTGAAAGTGAAAGTCATTCAGTCATGTCCGACTCTTTGTGACCCCATGGACTGTATAGTCCATGGAATTCTCCAGGCCAGAATACTGGAGTGGGTAGCCTTTCCCTTCTCCAGGGGATCTTCCCAACCCAGGGATTGAACCCAGGTCTTCCACATTGCAGGTGGATTCTTTACCAGCTGAGCCACAAGGTACATACAAATACAACAATATTATGTTTTCTATAAAGCTGAAATTGTCTTCAAATTTCTGCATGCCTATAGACAGGCATTTTTGCTTTTAAAATCTATTTTTATATGCTGCTATATGTATTACTCTCACACACTATAATCTGTTTTCATATAACACTTGTAGATACTTTGGTAATAGTATATATCACGTTCCAGAGCCAAACATATCTGAGTGGCTTACAGTCTTCATCTAGAAACACAAATCTTTATACCCTCACTGACAACAACAAAAAGTTGATGAAAACAAGAGAAGAGATTCAGAGAAACAGAGCAAGAGCAAAAGCAAAAAAAAAAAAAAAAAAAAATTTCTTGGATCCATGTAACTGAGAAATGATTAAGTTTATCTATTTTAGGTCATATGCCTCAGTTCAGTTCAGTCACTCAGCCATGTCCGACTCTTTGTGACCCAATGAATAGCAGCACGCCAGGCCTCCCTGTCCATCACCATCTCCTGGAGTTCACTCAAACTCAGGTCCATCAAGTCGGTGATGCCACTGAGCCATCTCATCCTCTGTTGTCCCCTTTTCCTCCTGCCCCCAATCCCTCCCAGCATCAGAGTCTTTTCCAATGAGACAACTCTTCACATGAGGTGGCCAAAGTACTGGAGTTTCAGTTTTACCATCAGTCCTTCCAAAGAACACCCAGGGCTGATCCCCGTAAGAATGAACTGGTTGGATCTCCTTGCAGTCCAAGGGACTCTCAAGAGTCTTCTCCAACACTACAGTTCAAAAGCATCTATTCTTTGGTGCTCAGCTTTCTTCACAGTCCAACTCTCGCATCCATACATGACCACTGGAAAAACCATAGCCTTGACTAAACAGACCTTTGTTGGCAAAGTAATGTCTCTGCTTTTGAATATGCTATCTAGGTTGGTCATAACTTTCCTTCCAAGGAGTAAGCGTCTTTTAATTTCAAGGCTGCAGTCACCATCTGCAGTGATTTTGGAGCCCAAAAAGATAAAGTCTGACACTGTTTCCACTGTTTCCCCATCTATTTCCCATGAAGTGATGGGACCAGATGCCATGATCTTCATTTTCTTAATGTTGAGCTTTAAGCCAACTTTTTTACTCTCCTCTTTCACTTTCATCAAGAGGCTTTTTAGTTCCTCTTCACTTTCTGCCATAAAGGTGGTGTCATCTGCATATCTGAGGTTATTGATATTTCTTCTGGCAATCTTGATTCCAGCTTGTGCTTCTTCCAGCCCAGCATTTCTCATAATGTACTCTGCATATAAGTTAAATAAACAGGGTGACAATATTCAGCCTTGACATACTCCTTTTCCTATTTGGGACCAGTCTGTTTTTCCCTGTCGAGCTCTAACTGTTGCTTCCTGACCTGCATACAGGTTTCTCAAGAGGCAGGTCTGGTGGTCTGGTATTCCCATCTCTTGAAGAATTTCCCACAGTTTATTGTGATCCACACAGTCAAAGGCTTTGGCATAGTCAATAAAGCAGAAATAGGTGTTTTTCTGGAACTCTCTTTCTTTTTTGATGATCCAGCGGATGTTGGCAATTTGATCTCTGGTTCCTCTGCCTTTTCTAAAACCAGCTTGAACATCTGGAAGTTCACAGTTCACGTATTTAATCTCCCCCCTAAATCAATCTTGGTGGCTCAGGAATTATATGGCCACAGTAATTTTCCCAGACTGGATTTAAGTCTTGAATCTACTCAGTGCAGTCTCAGAATTCTAGAAAAATCTGTCCCTGATATTGTCACATACACCTTACAGTTACAACACACTCTGCAGCTCCAAATACAGTATCATTTTATTTTATAAAATAAGCATATGGCAATCTGACTAAGGATTTTTATACTGTTCTAGCTGATTTTGCAGCTAGAAAAGTCTGCATAGGGAATACGTGCCAAAGCACTAGCTCCTGGCTAGTCTTGGCCATAGAACTTTGAGACTACATTCTGCCTGTCCTTCCTTTCTCCTCATTGCCGTCTAGATACAGATGGGATAACTACCGGTGTCCAGCCCCAGTTGGATCCAGGGACTCCCTCGGGAGGATGGCATTGGCAAAAGGATAGATAAAAGGAGAAAGAGACAGAGGCTTGAACTAACTGGTTTACACAGAAAGCCAATAAAACCTGTGACATCAGGTTTGCACTGACCATGGAGGCCACAGGCGCCCTCTCAAATCGCAGAAAGTGCCCCACCTTAGGCACCTTCTCAAGTGGGTCTTAGAAGCCCGGGCAAATCAATGGTCTCAGAGGGCCCCTGTGCTCCAAATTAGTCATCCTGAAGGAAGAACAGAGAAGAAAAGGAGAGAAAAGGAAACAAGAAAGAACAACATGGGGAGACTTGATGAGCATGGCCCGCAACTTTATTTTCCAAAGTAGCTTTTACAACTTAAGTTGTGCATAGAGGATAAGAGGGGGTGTGGAATCATGCAAGGTCAGCAGTCCTTGACTCTTATCAAAGCCAGGCTTTCTTTCTGAAAACTTATCATATGCAAAGGTTTTAGGTGACTTACATCATCTTCTGGCCAGGAGGCCTGTTAACATTTTATGACTTATTCTTCTGAATAATGGTTAGTCAATCAGAAAACTTATTTTCTCTAAAGGTGATTATTCTAAAGTCAGGCGCCACCCTCTGAAAGCATTAGATAAAGTTGCATGCCTATAGGGCAAAAGTGTGGTGGGTTATAACAAGAAAAGAATTAACTCAAGGGTCCAGGGTTACAAACATTGAAGCTACTCCTTACATTTCTATATACCAACTATATTAATCAATACACTCCCAGGGACACAGTAGGTAAGGGATATGGAAACTTGGCAACAAGGATTAGCTCAAACAAGAAATCCTCTACTAGTTCTATTCTAACAATTTTAACTCTCTGAGTAGCTCTGCACTGTTAGAATATCTTAAGCTTCCCATGCCTCTCGTGGTTGGGAGGCTGTGAACAATCACATGCGTAGCTGCAGGGGTCCAAACAAACCTGTCAGGCAAGCTAGAAAGTCATCAGAGGGGTTTGAATTGAAACACTCCTATTATGCCCAGGAGACTTATTAACTAGAGCTCTAAGTTGATTTTCTTCAGAGAAAGGTGATCGCGGATAGCCCCCCGTTAATGTCAGAAGAGTTGGTGAAAGTCGTGAAATAGCAAAACAGACAGATTTTGGTTTTGGGGTAGATGCTCAGGCAGGTCCAGGGGGCCTCTCGAGTTCTGATTCGCCTTTGCATGTCAAATCCTCTCCTCATGACCTTTGTCATGGGTGGGAACTCCCGTGCTGGCTCCTGGCAGATAACCAAACCCTGATTCACAGGGTTAAAGACCTGTAACAGAAACTGGTGACTAAGTGAAATTCTTGAGCTCCTTTTACAGAACAGCAGGTAAGGGAACAGGTTGTTTGAAAACTCCTATTGTAACAAAATAAAACTGGCCGATACCAGGTCAAACCAATACAGCTCATCAGAATCTGCACAGAAGAGACCTTTTGTCCCATAGGTGATCCACTGTCATCACAGCCCAAAATTCACCAACCTGTTTCACACCAAATCCTCTGTATTTGCACATGTCCCATGAAGAAGCATGTAACCAAGATAAACTTGCACAGAACACCAATTATCTCACTTTTCCTTACCACCAATCACCTTTCTCTAAGGCCTAAGACCATTCTGCTTCTTGCTCCTGTTAATATTCTAAGTCCCTGTCCTCTTGGGAGGCAGACCTGAGACTTGTTCTCTTGCCTCCTTACTGGGTGGCCTCTGCTGCAAACCTTGGTGTCTCAGTGTTTTGGCTTGTGGCTCCTTGGGCAAAAGAACCTGATTCCCTAACAGCAGCAGTCAAGTTTTTAACTTGTAGTTTAGTACAACACCTTAGGATACAGAAAAGAATGAAAGAAATCTGAATCAACCCCCAAACCCCAAAGGTGGATCCACCTTAATAAAAGAGCAGAGAAAAAAAAAAAAAGTGAATATTTCTGGGCTATAAAATCAAGGGTTAAATACACAGGTTCCTCTGTCCATGGAGTTCTCCAGGCAGGAACACTGGAGTGGGTTGCCATTTTCTTCTCCAGTGAAGAAAGAAATCATAGAGTTAAAAAGAAAGTACTTTTTTAAAAAGGAAAGAGAAAAATAAAAGAATTAAAGGCTTTTCAACTGAAAAAAAATTAATAAATAAACCCTTTCTTTCATAAAAACACCCCGAGAGACAGGCTGTTGAACTCTCATCCTACCATTATTTGGGTCTCATTCACTGTGGGGTCAGGAATGCCTAAGTCACCTGTGGAGGAGGGAGGAAGTTGGGTTTACACAGCCAGGCAGGGAGGAACGCTTATCTCCCTGGCTTTCCTGGAAGGCATCTAGGTTACTGCCTCCAGGAAAGGGAAAAAAAAAATACAAGTCCTTCTGTCTTTTCAATTTCGATTCTCATAAACCCCACCCACACCGGGTGACTTTTAATAACCAACTGGCTTTTCAGCTTCTGAATAAGAGCAGTATCCAGAGGAGACAGAAGCAAAATGAGCCCTAGGGGTGATCCAGAGCAGCTGACTTGACTCCCAGCTGCAGTGTCTGCTCCAAGTAAGTTTGCTCCTAAGCTTGACCTTCTAAGCACTCTTCTGTTAAATAATGACAATAAAATCCCCCAGTGCAGGCCCTATCCTGAGGGAAGGGAGGCAAGGATGGCCCCGTGGGGTCAGAGCGTAGCTCAAGCAGCTCAGAGTTGGTTGGCTTTGAGGCATGTCACCCTGATGCTCTGCTCCTCCTAGAGCATGTAGCAGTTGCTGTTGTTCAGCTGCTAAGATGGTGTCCGACTCTCTGCGACCCCATGGGCTGCAGCACCCCAGCCTCCACTACCTCCTGGGGTTTGCTCAAACTCATGTCCATTGAGTCCATGATGCCATCCAACCATTTCATCCTCTTTCACCCCTTCTGCTTCTGCCCTCAATCTTTCCCAGCATCAGGGTCTTTTCCAATATGTTGGCTCTTCACATCAGGTAGCCAATATTGGAGCTTTAGCTTCAGCAACAGTCCTTCCAATGAATATTCAGAATTGAATTTCTTTTAGATTGGAGCTTTAGCTTCAGCAACAGTCCTTCCAATGAATATTCAGAATTGAATTTCTTTTAGATTGACTGGTTTGATCTCCTTGTTGTCCAAGGAAACCCCCTAAGCAGGGCTGGAGCAAAAATCCAGCATGGAACAAGGAAGAGAGTATGCTTCATTTTCTGAGAAAAAGGGGCTGAAGTCCTTTTTAGGACTGAGGGCCCAAACTCCCAGCCCCCTCACAGAAGCCCTGGGTGCAGTCTCCTCCTCCAGCCCCCTCCATCATGACTGCACCCCGCTGGGCACTGGTGGTAGTCCACAGACAATTTAAATCCTAACATAAACAGTGGGTTATTTTTTTTCTTAACATTTAATATTTTGAATAATACAAAACTATTATTTGAAATAATTCAATCTCAATTCTTAATGAAAAAATACTAACTGTAAGCCTATTCATGTTTATTTACCATGCTTTTTTTTTTTTTTGTAATACCTGGCCCGTACAAATACTGCCTCTTATAACTTCTGATGCTTGCTGAAAATACAGAGTGTGGGGTACTTTTAACTATCACTTCAGATAACTCTACTGAATAGTAACCACTGGAAACTGTTCATCATTTTCTGCCATCTAGTAACACTATTTCATTCTATTTAGTTTTGAAGTTTCTTGGTTTGAAAACCTCAGAATATTTTTAATTAAAAAAAATACATGGTAAATTTATGGTCTCCTACAAAGCTTTATGAATATTCTGACTCAGAAGTGAATGCTACTATTCCTGTTGCTTAAATCTGTTCACCTTAAAAATAGTGATTTTTCAAGTAAAAATGGATTTACTCAGGAATAGCAGGGGAATTGTCATTTGGGACAAGCAACCTGTAGCAAAAGACATGGGGCAAATTCAACCAAGAAAAAGAGGAAGTTTCTCTGTCTTATTTTATAAAGAAAAGTAGTAAGTTGGAAAGGATTGTTTTAAAAGAAAGTCCATTGGAGGAAAGTGAGAGTTCAAGGTAATGACCCTTTTCCCTTGGCTGGGTTGCTGGGGTACTCCTGGGTTCTTCTAGGAGATGTGAGGCATACTTTTTCCTGTTGGGGACTCTCACTAGAGAATCTCCTGTTGAAGATTTTTTCTTTGGGGATCTCCAGTGGTACTGTGTGAGAGGTCTTCTTTCTGGCCTGCTGATTCCATTTGAGTGAAGATTCCTTTTATTAATTTTCACCTAACACAGCAGTAAAAGGTCATTTTACTGCTCTGTCTCTGGTCCCCATCCACTGTAGAAAAAAAGAAAAAAGAGTAAGAGAGAGTGAGAGAAGGAGAAATTTTAGAGAGGAATTCTTTTGAGCAAATTCATGTTTTTTTCCTGACTGATAGATTTCTTGGCAAATTGCAACTTACAGAATGCACCAATACATTATAACATATTGTCCAACCTATTTACTGTTGAAGTCATACATTAATGCAGGAAAAGTTTTAAAAACTTTCTGAGAACTTATATCTTACCATGTGTATAGTAATGAATCAGGCAGGAATTAATGTTTTTCCTATAACACTGGTAGGAAAATGGAGGCTTTGCACGTAAGTTCCTTTTTCAAGGTTTCAACAGACCATAAGTGACTTGAACCCTCAGGTTTGAACCCTGGCAGCCCAACTCCAGGGTTGGGTACTTGTCCAGGTACTTGGACATCTCGGGGCAGCTTTCAGCTCCTCCAGCCTGACTTTCCCCCGTTGCTATTCTCCCTCTCAGTTGTTACTGCTTGGGCCTCCCAGCCTGCTCATCTTCCTCTTGGGTTGTGTCCTCCCACTGCTGCAACCAGGGAAGGAAGTGTCACTTTCTCAGGCCAAAGCCAACTCTCCCCTTTCATTAAGAAATTACCCTCCCAGTCTTCAGAGACACACAATTGTAAAATTATATAGGATTGACTATGTGCTTGTATAACTTTAAGAGTATGGTAAGCATTATGAGATATGTAATCCTCCTAATGACCCCAATACCTACATGGATCACAACCTTTTCGTGATGAAGGGACATCACCAGATAGTCAATACCGAAATCAGACTGATATATTCTCTGCAGCCCAGATTGGAGGATCTCTATACAGTCAGCAAAAACAAGACCTAGAGCTGACTGTGGCTCAGATCGTGAGCTCTTTATTGAAAAAGTTAAGGCTTAAATTGAAGAAAGTAGTGAAAACTGCTAGTCCATTAGGTATGACCTAAATAAAACCCCTTAGGATTATACACTGGTTTGGTTTGTGATCCTATGGACTGTAGCCTGCCAGGCTCCTCTGTGCATGGGATTATTCTCCAGGCAAGAATACTAGAGTGGGTTGCCAATTCTTTCTCCAGGGGATGTTCCCAACCCAGAAATTGAACACAGATCTCCTGCATTGCAGGCAGATTCTTTACTGACTGCGCTACCAGGGAAGCCCTTGATTATACACTGGAGGTGATAAAGAGATTCAAAAGATTAGATCTGATAGAGTACCTGAAGAACTATGGACAGAGATTCATAACATTGTACAGGAGGCAATGATGAAAACAATCCCCTTTCCCGCAAAAAAAAGAAATGCAAGAAAGCAAAGTGGTTGTCTGAGGAGGCCTTACTAGTAGCTGTGAAAAGAAAAGATGTGAAAGGCAAGGGAGAAAGGAAAAGATAAACCCAACTGAATGCAGAGTTTCAGAGAATAACAAGGAGAAATGAAAAGGCCTTCTTAAGTGAACAATGCAAAGAAATAGAGGAAAACAATAGAATGGTAAAGACTAGAGATGTCTTCAAGAAAATTGGAGATATTGAGAGAACCATTTCATGCAAACATGGGCACAATTAAGGATAGAAGCAGTAAGGATGTAAGAGAAGCAGAAGAGATTAAGAAGAGGTGGCAAGAATACACAGAAGACCTACACACAAAAAAACTTAATGTGCTAGATAACCACAGTGGAGTGATCATTCGCCTAGAGTCAGATATCCTGGAGTGTGAAGTCAAGTGGGCCTTAGGAAGCATTACTATGAACAAAGCTAGTGGAGGTGATAGAATTCCAGCTGAGCCATTTCAAATCCTGAAGGGTGGTGCTATTAAAGTGCTGCACTCAATATATCAGCAAATTTGGAAACCCAGCAGTGGCCCCAGGACTGGAAAAGGTCAGTTTTCATTCCATTCCAAAAGAAGGGCAATGCCAAAGAATGCTCAAACTACTGTCCAGTCTCTCTCATTTCACATGCTAGCAAGGTAATGCTCAAAATCCTTCAAGCTTGGCTTCAGCTATATATGAAATAAGAACTTCCAGATGTACAACCTGGATTTAGAAAAGGGAGAGGAACCAGGGATCAAATTGCCAACATCTGTTGGATCATAGAAAAAGCAAGGCAATTCCAAAACAAAACAAAAAAATCTACTTCTGCTTCATTGACTATGCTAAAGCCTTTGACTATGTGGATCATAAAAAACTGTGGAGAATTCTTCAAGAGACATGAATATCTGACCACCTTAAATGCCTCCTGAGAAACATGTATGCAAGTCAAGAAACAACAATTAGAACTGGACATGGAACAATGGACTGGTTCAACATTGGGAAAGGATGATGACAAGGCTTTATATTGACACCCTGCTTATTTATTCATAATGTATATGCAGAGTACATCATGCAAAATGCTGGTTTGGATGAATCACAAGCTGGAATCAAGATTGCCAGAAGAAATATCAACAGCCTCAGATATGCAGATGATACCACTCTAATGGCAAAAATTGAAGAGGAACTAAAGAGTCTCTTCATAAGGATGAAAGAGGAGAGTGAAAAAGCTGACTTAAAACTCAACATTCAGAAAACTAAGACCATGGCATCCAGTCGAAGCAGTGACAGATTTTATTTTCATGGGCTCTAAAATGATTGCAGATAGTGACTGCAGTCATGAAATTAATAAACCCACACACCTATGGACACCTTATCTTTGACAAAGGAGGCAAGAATATACAGTGGAGAAAAGACAATCTCTTTAACAAGTGGTGCTGAGAAAACTGGTCAACCACTTGTAAAAGAATGAAACTAGAACACTTTCTAACACCATACACAAAAATAAACTCAAAATGGATTAAAGATCTAAACATAAGACCAGAAACTATAAAAATCTTAGAGGAGAACATAGGCAAAACACTCTCTGACATACATCATAGCAGGATCTTCTATGACCCACCTCCCAGAATATTGGAAATAAAAGCAAAAATAAACAAATGGGATCTAATTAAAATTAAAAGCTTCTTTGCAACAAACAAATAAACTATAAGCAAGGTTAAAAGACAGCCTTCAGAATGGGAGAAAATAATAGCAAATGAAGCAACTGACAAACAACTAATCTCAAAAATATACAGACAACTCCTGCAGCTCAATTCCAGAAAAATAAACGACCCAGTCAAAAAATGGGCCAAACAACTAAATAGACATTTCTCCAAAGAAGACATACAGATGGCTAACAAACACATGAAAAGATGCTGAACATCACTCATTATCAGAGAAATGCAAATCAAAACCACAATGAGGTACCATTTCACACCAGTCAGAATGGCTGCTATCCAAATGTCTACAAGCAATAAATGCTGGAGAGGGTGTGGAGAAAAGGGAACCCTCTTACACTGTTGGTGGGAATGCAAACTAGTACAGCCACTATGGAGAACAGTGTGGAGATACCTTAAAAAACTGGAAATAGAACTGCCATATGACCTAGCAACCCCACTGCTAGGCATACACACTGAGGAAACCAGAATTGAAAGAGACATGTGTACCCCAATGTTCATCGCAGTACTGTTTATAATAGCCAGGCCATGGAAGCAACCTAGATGTCCATCAGCAGATTAATGGATAAGAAAGCTGTGGTATATATACACAATGCAGTATTACTCAGCCATTAAAAAGAATACATTTGAATCAGTTCTAATGAGGTGGATGAAACTGGAGCCTATTATACAGAGTGAAGTAAGCCAGAAAGAAAAACACCAATACAGTATACTAACACATATATATGGAATTTAGAAAGATGGTAACGACAACCCTGTAAGCGAGACAGCAAAAGAGACACAGATGTATACAACAGTCTTTTGGACTCTGAGGGAGAGGGAGGGGCGGATGATTTGGGAGAATGGCATTAAAACATATATAATAACATATAAGAAATGAATCGCCAGTCCAGGTTCGATGCAGGATACAGGAAGCTTGGGGCTGGTGCACTGGGATGACCCGGAGGGATGGTAAAGGGAGGGAGGTGGGAGGGGGGTTCGGGATGGGGAACACATGTACATCCATGGCCGATGCATGTTGATGTATGGCAAAACCAATACACTATTGTAAAGTTAAAAAAAATTGAAACAAACAAACAAACAAAAAAACACTTGCTCCTTGGAAAGAAAGCCATGACAACCTAGACAACACATTAAAAGGCAGAGAGGTTGCTTTGCCAACAAAGGTGTGTATAGTCAAAGCTATGGTTTATCCAGTAGTCATGTATGGATATGAGAGTTTGACCATAAAGAAGAATGAGTGCCAAAAAATTTATGCTTTCAAATTGTGGTGCTGGAGAAGACTCTTGAGAGTCCCTTGTACTGCAAGGAGATCAAACCAGTCAATCCTAAAGGAAATCAACCTGAATATTCATTGGAAGTACTGATGCTGAAGCTGAAGCTCCAATACTTTGGCCACCTGATGCAAAATGCCGCCTAGAAAGACCCTGATGCTCAGAAATATTGAGGGGAGGAGAAGGAATGATAGAGGATGAAATGGTTAGATAGCATCACTGACTCAATGGACGTGATTTTGAACAAACACCAGGTGACAGTGACTGACATGGAAGCCTAGCATGCTGTAGTTGGACACAACTTAGCAACTGAACAACAACGACCTTAATGACAGATTGATCTTTACTTTTCATGTCACAACTTTACAGAAGAGAAACTTGAGGCACAGAGAAATTAATCTTCCAAGTCATCACACAGTTCGTAAAGTATGGCAACATGTGGACATTGCTTAATATTGCCTTTGAGAAAATAAAGGGACAATCCAAGCTCTCTGACTGCTACTGCAGTCTGACTCTTGAGATCATGAAACACCCTACCATTGTAATGAAATTATTTAAAGTAGTAGCTAGCCCAGATGTGAGACTCTGACATATCTAGGCAGATCTGACAACACCCTGGTTTCTTGTTTCTCTTCTCTATCTGCTTAAGAAATGTCCTACAATTTCTGTTAATAAATTAATTCTTACACACACAACATTGTGTAGGTACCTTAAATTCTGTTGTGTTTTTTGAGAGAAAGCTGCATTCTTTATCTCAATTTCTTTCTCTCACAGTCCCTCCTCTTCCAGCCTGTTCCTGCTCCCACTGCTTCCCTGAATCTGTCTGTTCTCATCAAAGGATGAGGACACTGATCACCTTAATCCTTCCTTTATTGTCAAGATCTTCCCTAGATACTCTCTCCATAAATTCAACCCCAAGTGTTCCATAGGCTGTTGCTTGTTCATTTCCTTCTGATGCTTTACTACCATCTCATGTACATATAGGGCTTCCCAGGTGGCTCAGTGTTAAAGAATCTGCCTACCAATGCAGAAGACATGGGTTTGCTCCCTGGGTTGGGAAGATCTCTTGGAGTAGTAAAGGGCAATCCACTCCAGTATTCTTGCCTGGAAAATCCCAAGGACAGAGAAACCTAGCAAGCTACAGTCCATGGGGTGGTAAAGAGTTGGATATGGCTGAGCATGTACAAGCCTTACATATATATTTTTTGGTTTTACTTTCTATATTATTTGTTTCCTCCACTAGAATAGAGTACCATGAGGCAGAGGTTTCTATCCATTTTCTTCAGTTTGATACTGAGCCCCTAGAACCGTGTTCAGCACATGGTAGGTTCTCAGTGAATATTTGTACAATTAATGAGTGACCAAATCATTCTGACACTCCAGAAATCATCTCTGATCACTCCTCATCTCCTTCATGTCCCATCTGCCTCTACTTATCCCCAAATGTTAGTGTTTTCAAGGTTCCATCATCAATACTTTGTTTTCTCATTCTGTTCACTGTAGGGCTCATGCAGCCAAGGTTGTTTTAGAGTTCATTTAAAGATCAATAAGATAATTTCCATAATTTACTTGTACAAGCCTTGACCCAGGTTGGCTAAATACTTACCTTTTAGAAACATGCAAAGCATGGAGAATTGATATATAAGTTCCACAAACAGAAGGCTGATGTACACTGTGAGAGATGACTTCCAGATCTTATAGTCTACTGAGCTGTTCCTCTGGGTTACAGGTTCTCATGGCATCTGGATCTATCAAAATGGACCCCATCTATCTGGTGGAAAACCGGAAAAGTCAACTATCAGTAAATCCCAAAGCACTGAAGATTCTTCACCAGATATCTCAGCCTCTGGTGGTGGTGGCCATCACAGGGCTGTATCAGACAGGAAAGTCCTACTTGATGAACCGCCTGGCAGGACAGAACCACGGTGAGTATTGTTCAGGACCATTTGCTGGGAAGCAGTGATAATACAGGCTGCTGATCATCCTCCTCTAGTGCCCTGTTAAGGAAGAGCCTAACTCCCCCCACTGAAAACAAATTCTTAATTCTCACCACTGAATTTGTATCTCCAAACCTGTCTCTCCACAATGTTCCCTCTTTTATCCAGTAATGGAGAGTTCACAGGCCCATCAAAATATCCGCCTTATTTATCCCAATCCCATCTACTGCCATCTTCTCAAGGGTTCATCTTCAAAAATGACTCCTTTCCTTTCTCCTTCATCACTTTTGCCCTAAACGACAGGGTTATTTCAAATAGCACACAAAAGTTGTTCAAACGCTCTGTTTTTTAGAAGAGATGTAAAGAAATACAGGCAGATGAATTCCTAAAACTCCCATATCTCAATGAGGCTACCATCCACTTTTTTTGCTTCATTTAATTTCCTTATTTCCAAGCTTTGGTAAATTATATCCCTGTTTCTCTACTTAGTCTTTTCTATTACCTGAACTATAATACATATAGAACAGTGCATAAGACATATGTGTGTGTGTGTATATATATATATATATACACACACACACACACACAATAAAGGTGATAAACCTAAAGTGATCATCTGTGTAATCAGTACACAGATCGAGAAATGCTTTAACACCCAAAAGCCCAAATCATGCCCTCTCATACCTTCACTAAATCTCACCCATGTTTTGACTTTCATGGTGCATTCTTTCATTCTTCCTTTTTAAAAATGGCTTTGTATTAAACAAATGTTTCTGCATTTGTTAAGCACTGCTCAAACTTAATGGGGATCTTGCTTCTTCAGCTCAACAAGAAGTTTATGTGGGTCATCTAGTTTGTCATACACATCTATAATTCATGTATATTCACCACTGTAGAGTATGCTATTGACAGAGGATAGGAAATTTTATTTATTCACTCATTGATGATGAACACTGGTATTATTTGTAGCTCCAACTTTTATGGGTTCACTGTTGTGAATATTCCTGTATCTATATCCTGATGCACGTGTACACTAGCTACCCTTGTTTAATATACTCAGAAGTGCCATTGCTGGGTCATGGAGTCCATATGTTTTCAGGCTTTCAAGATAATATTAAACAGTTTTTCAAGTTTCATGTGCAATTTATGTACATATTAGCAGTAACTGGAATTCTCCACATCATCATAAAAATTGGTAAGACTTTTTTATTTTATTTTTTTATTTTTATTTTTATTTTTTTTAACAAGGTAGTGATATGGATTTTAATTAAACACAGAGAAATGACCAATTTGGTTTCACTTTCTCATCTATACAATAAGTTGGTTTTACTATTTTATCTTTAAAGACCTTTCTAGTTCACCAGTGGTGTCAGAATGAGGAAAATTTTGTAGACTTTTTTAGCTTTGGCTGATCTGGTGTTTGTACAGTTGAACATTACTTGCCTCACTACAAGTAAGTAGTACTTGTAGATAGACTTCTTCCCATCTTCCTCTTTCTTTTTGCTTACAGTCTCCCATTGGCCTCAAATTAAACATTTTATATTTGTCTTTCTTTTAAAGAATTCTTAACTAGCAGTCAGGGGAGAGCACTTTTTCTTTGCCAGGCTAAAATACTTAATAGGTCAATTTTTTGGGTGATTAAAGATTTGAGAACTCTAAGAAATGATATCAGCCAAGATGTTTGAACAGTCAAGGTGTTTCAACAATATTCCTTTTTATTTATTCAAGATAACATCAGGTAATAAGGAGGTGATTTCCATTACTAAGGAAATCCTTCATCTGGTTATGTTTTAAAGAACTTGAATTGTGGCACTGCTATCCCAATTAAATGACAAGAAGAACAACAAAAAAACAAACAAGCAAAACTGGTACCCAGTCAAAGTTTACTTGGAGAAGGCAATGGCACCCCACTCCAGTACTCTTGCCTGGAAAATCCCATGGATGGAGGAACCTGGTAGGCTGTAGTCCATGGGGTTGCTAGGAGTCAGACACGACTGAACGACTTCCTTTTCACTTTTCACTTTCATGCATTGGAGAAGGAAATGGCAACCCACTCCAGTGTTCTTGCCTGGAGAATCCCAGGGGCGGGGGAGCCTGGTGGGCTTCCGTCTATGGGGTTGCACAGAGTCGGACACGACTGAAGCGACTTAGCAGCAGTAGCAGCAGCAAAGTTCACTAGCAGAAGCAGCTCACTACTGTCACCTTCTTACTATTCTTTGTCTCTCCTTTACCTCACATAACTGACTGTGACGAATTTCAGTTATACCCTGCCTTTCTCCCTGGGGGAACTGGGATGTCAGACTGCTCTGTATTAATCAGGAAGCAGTCAAATGCATCACGATGTAGAAGAGTACAGATCATCTCAGGTCTTATACCCACTAGAGCAGAATACACAGAACATGGCAATTGAATGGCCTAAGCCATGATCCCCGAGGCATTTCACCATATCCATTTCTATTCTCAGTTGAAGGGAGCATTGGCATCTGGCAGACAGTCAAAATCTTGGACTATAGATAAGACATATTTTGCTTTCTTACACATATGTGTGTTAGTTGCTCAGTCCTGTCAGGCTCTGTGATCCATGGACTGTAGCCCATCAGATTCCTCTGTGCATGGAATTCTCCAAGTAGGGATACTGGAGTGGGTTGTCATTCCCTTCTCCAGGGGATCTTCCCAACCCAGGGATCTAACCCAGGTCTCCTGCATTGCAGGCAGATTCTTTACCGTCTGAACTAACAGGGAAGCCCATTATCTCACATAATCACTTCCTGTTGGTTTAAGCCTTAGAAAGAAGGGCAAACAATTCTCACTCATCTTTTCTAATCCCCTGCTATTTTATCCCCACCCAAGTCAATGAACAAAGATTTCATCATTTTTTGAAGAGAATAAAAATGAGGAAAATACAGGGAAAATGAGGAGGGAAAAAACAATTTAACAAAAGCTAATGTATTAGTTCAGAACCTGGAAGGACACAGATGATCCACTTAACAGGTAACCGTAAATGGAGTGACAATTACAAGGGCCCAAGCAGAGAAAAAGGAACCACTCCATTTTTCTGAAGGAAGCAGAAGCACTCAGAGGGTGGCAGAAACAATGGCCAGGGAGCCTTTATAATTCCTCTAGGGTGAAGAGGCAGTTAGTGGATTCCAGAATGTGACAGAGACCAGAACAACTGGATGGAGCTAAATGAAAGGAGATGCGACGAAGGCAGAGAAACAGAGGTACTAGGACACCATGGCTCACCAGGGTGGGAGCCAAGGGAACAGGCGCCTGACTTCTGCTCTCTTTCTGGTACCTCTCACTGTTGGGACTCTATCAGAAAGTGGAGGATATGGAACTGATAAAAATAGAAAGGTTAATAGAGTTCACATTAATTCTGGAATGTGACACAGTATGAGCCATTAATGTTATGAGGTGAATAGAGGACAAGAAATATTTCTTGGGAAGGTCCTGAGCATGTGTAAACATTGGAGCTGACAGTCCTTGCTGAAATAAAAACACATTTCCCCCAGCCACGCACTCACATTTCGACAATTTTACCCAAAGTAACCCATGGGCAGCCTGGACTATCTGCTCTTATTGTGCATTGCATTCTTTCTGTGCAGGTTTCCGTCTGGGCTCCACAGTGAGGTCTGAAACCAAAGGCATCTGGATGTGGTGTGTGCCCCACCCGTCCAAGGAGAACCACACCCTGGTCCTTCTGGACACTGAGGGCCTGGGCAATGTGGAGAAGGTAAGGCAGAGAATCTTCTCTACTCTTTTTCCTCTTTCATTTTTATTTTTAAATTGTGAAAATATGATAACACATTTATAGGAGATCTGGAAAATACAGAAGAAAGCTACATATAGTACCACTACATATTATAAATAATTTTAAGTAGATAAGATTTTAGTTGGAGCTTCAATATTAAACACTTGAAAATTAATGGAAGGAATATTCAGAAAAGGTGAAGGATATAGTAGACCTGAAAAGCACTATGAACCAATTCAACATAACTAAGAGTTATACAATTTTCACAAAACAGTAGAATACAAATTCTATCCAAGTTCCCATAGATTATAAACTAGGAGACACTGGAACTTATCCAGGGATGTAAGATCAGGTGCAAAAGAGTCATGGTATAAAGGTATTGAACTCATAGAGTCTGTTCTTTTATCATTGTGGAATTATGTTGGAGACCAATATCAAAAGATATGTTAAAATAACTCACATACTTATAATTGCACTGTGACATTTAGCAAGATAGATATTTGACTTAGCCATTGAAATACTCAATAAACTTAGGAGACTGCAAAAAACACAGAGGGTGGTTGCAGAGCAGAAAGCATTTAAATGAGAATTTGGTATCAAAATGAGAAATTAATATCAAAGATACTTAAAAAATTCCATGGGTTTAGAAATTTAATGTCCACTTTTAAATGATGGATATATCCAAAAGGCCATAACAAGGAAAACTAGAAAATATTTGTAATAGAATAAAAATGAAAAGAGAATTTGCCAGAATTTGTTACATGCAGCTGAAGCTGCTCAAGGCAGTTAAATACTATGTGGAGTCCTGAATAAGGTATGAAAACAAGGGACACAAGCATAAAGTTTTGTGAAATTTGAACAAAATCTGAACTTTAGTTAATAATACTATATCACATGTTTAATTTCAATTTTTTTGTTTTACACCATAGTATTTCTTTATATTCTCAGAATTGGATTAGAAGTTTCAAGCCTCATTCAAAAAACTTCTTTTTAAAAAACAACTAAGATAATAAACTTTTCTGGTGATTCAGACAGTAAAGAAGCTGCCTATAATGCAGGAGACCTGGGTTAAATCCCTGGATCCAAAAAATACCCTGGAGAAGGGAATGGCTACCCACTCCAGTATTCTGGCCTGGAGAATTCAATGGACAGAGGAGCCTGGCAGGCAGCAGGTAGCAAAGAGTTGGACATGACTGAGCAACTAAGCACACACAGACTTCTAGCAGATGCCAAAATCAGTTCAGTTCAGTTGAGTCGCTCAGTCGTGTCTCTTTGTGACCCAATGAATCACAGCACACCAGGCCTCCCTGTCCATCACCAACTCACAGAGTTCACCCAAACTCATGTGCATCGGGTCGATGATGCCATCCATCCATCTCATCCTCTGTTGTCCCCTTCTCCTCCTGCCCCCAATCCCTCCCAGCATCAGGGTCTTTTCCAGTGAGTCAACTCTTTGCATGAGGGGGCCAAAGTATTGGAGTTTCAGCTTTAACATCAGTCCTTCCAGTGAACACCGAGGACTGATCTCCTTCAGAATGGACTGGTTGGATCTCCTTGCAGTCCAAGGGACTCTCAAGAGTCTTCTCCAACACCACAGTTCAAAAGCATCAATTCTTTGGCGCTCAGCTTTCTTCACAGTTCAACTCTCACATCCATACATGACCATGGAAAAACCATAGCCTTGACTAGATGGGGCTTTGTTGGCAAAATAATATCTCTGCTTTTGAATATGCTATCTAGGTTGGTCATAACCTTTCTTCCAAGGAGTAAGCGTCTTTTAATTTCATGGCTGCAGTCACCATCTGTAGTGATTATGGAGCCAAAAAAATAAAGCCTGACACTGTTTCCACTGTTTCCCCATCTATTTCCCATGAAATGATGGGACCAGACGCCATGATCTTTGTTTTCTGAATGTTGAGCTTTAAGCCAACTTTTTCACTCTCCTTTTTGACTTTCATCAAGAGGCTTTTTAGTTCCTTTTCACTTTCTGCCATAATGGCGGTGTCATCTGCGTATCTGAGGTTATTGATATTTCTCCCGGCAATCTTGATTCCAGCTTGTGCTTCTTCCAGCCCAGCATTTCTCATGATGTACTCTGCATAGAAGTTAAATAAGCAGGGTGACAATATACAGCCTTGATGTACTCCTTTTCCTATTTGGAACCAGTCTGTTGTTCCATGTCCAGTTCTAACTGTTGCTTCCTGATGTGCATATAGGTTTCTCAAGAGACAGATCAGGTGGTCTGTTATTCCCATCTCTTTCAGAATTTTCCACAGTTTATTGTGATCCATACAGTCAAAGGCTTTGGCATAGTCAATAATGCAGAAATAGATGTTTTTCTGGAACTCTCTTGCTTTTTCCATGATCCAGCGGATGTTGGCAATTTGATCTCTGGTTCCTCTGCCTTTTCTAAAACCAACTTGAACATTCAAATTTCATGGTTCATGTATTGCTGAAGCCTGGCTTGGAAAATTTTGAGCATTACTTTACTAGCATGTGAGATGAGTGCAATTGTGTGGTAGTTTGAGCATGCTTTGGCATTGGTTTACTTTGGGATTGGAATGAAAACTGACCTTTTCCAGTCCTGTGGCCACTGCTGAGTTTTCCAAATTTGCTGGCATATTGAGTGCAGCACTTTCACAGCATCATCTTCCAGGATTTGAAATAGCTCAACTGAAATTCCATCACCTCCACTAGCTTTGTTTGTAGGAATGCTTTCTAAGGCCTACTTGACTTCACATTCCAGGATGTCTGGCTGTAGGTGAGTGATCACACCATCGTGATTATCTGGCTTGTGAAGATCTTTTTTGTACAGTTCTCCTCTGTATTCTTGCCACCTCTTCTTAATATCTTCTGCTTCGGTTAGGTCTGTACCATTTCTGTCCTTTATCAAACCCATCTTTGCATGAAATGTTCCCTTGGTATCTCTAATTTTCTTGAAGAGATCTCTAGCCTTTCCCATTCTGTTATTTTCATCTATTTCTTTGCATTGATAGCTGAGGAAGGCTTTCTTATCTCTCCTTGCTATTCTTTAGAACTCTGCTATCAGATGCTTTTATCTTTCCTTTTCTCCTTTGCTTTTCACTTCTCTTCTCTTCACAGCTATTTGTAAGGCCTCCTCATACAGCCATTTTGCTTTTTTGCATTTCATTTCCATGGGGATGGTCTTGATCCCTGTCTCCTGTACAATGTCATGAACCTCTGTCCATTGTTCATCAGGCACTCTCTCTATCAGATCTAGTCCCTTCAATCTATTTCTCACTTCCACTAAATATACATAAGGGATTTGATTTAGGTCATACCTGAATGGTGTAGTGGTTTTCCCTACTTTCTTCCATTTAAGTCTGAATTTGGCCATAAGGTGTTCATGATCTAAGCCAGTCAGCTCCCGGTCTTGTTTTTGCTGACTGTATAGAGCTTCTCCATCTTTGACTGCAAAGAATATAATCAATCTGATTTTCGTGTTGACCATCTGGTAATGTCCATGTGTAGAGTCTTATCTTTGTTGTTGGAAGAGGGTGTTTGCTATGACCAGTGCGTTCTCTTGGCAAAACTCTATTAGCCTTCACCCTGCCTCATTCTGTACTCCATGGCCAAATTTGCCTGTTACTCCAGGTGTTTCTTGACTTCCTACTTTTGCATTCCAGGCACCTATAATGAAAAGGACATCTTTTTTGGGTGTTAGTTCTAAAAGGTCTTGGAGGTCTTCATAGAACCGTTCTACTTCAGGTTCTTCAGTGTTACTGGTTGGGTTGTAGGCTTGGATTACCGTGATGTTGAATGGTTTGCCTTGGAAACGAAATGACATTCTGTCGTTTTTGAGATTGCATCCAAGTACTGCATTTTGAACTCTTTTGGTGACCATGATGGCTACTCCATTTCTTCTGAGGGATTCCTGCCCACAGTAGTAGATATAATGGTCATCGAAGTTAAATTCACCCATTCCAGTCCATTTTAGTTTGCTGATTCCTAGAATATTGACGTTCACTCTTGCCTTCTATTTGACCATTTCCAATTTGCCTTATTTCATGGACTTGACATTCCAGGTTCCTATGCAATATTGCTCTTTACAGCATCGTAACTTGCTTCCATCACCAGTAACATCCACAAGTGGGTGTTGTTTTTGCTTTGGCTCCAACCCTTCATTCTTTCTGGAGTTATTTCTCCACTGATCTCTGGTAGCATATGGGCACCTACCGACCTGAGGAGTTCCTCTTTCAGTATCCTATCATTTTGCCTTTTCATACTGTTCATGGGGTTCTCAAGGCAAGAATACTGAAGTGGTTTGCCATTCCCTTCTCCAGTGGACCAAATTCTGTCAGACCTCTACAGCATGACCGCTCATCTTGGGTGGCCCCACACAGCATGGCTTAGTTCAATTGAGTTAGACAAGGCTGTGGTTCATGTGATCAGATTGACTAGTTTTCTGTGATTGTGGTTTCAGTGTGTCTGCTCTCTAATGCCCTCTCACACCTACCATCTTACTTGGTTTCTCTTACCTTGGACTTGGGGTATCTGCTCATGGGTGCTCCAGCAAAGCACAGCTACTGCTCCTTACCTTGGATGAGGGGTATCTCCTTACAGCCGCCTCTCCTGACCTTGAATGTGGAGTAGCTCCTCTCAGCCCTCCTGCGCCCACGCAGCCGCTGCTTCTTGGACGTGGGGTTGCTCCTGTCAGCTGCCTCCCCTGACCTCGGGCATGGGATAGCTCCTCTAGGCCGCTCCTGTGCCTTCACAGCCTGGCATTCTCGGTCACTGCCCCTGACCTTGGGCGTGGGATAGCTCCTCTCAGCCACACTTCTACGTGGTATGTTGCAGCTGGCATGCGTCTGCCAAAATACATGGAACTATATCAAAGTTTTGAGTGAATATAAAGTAGAAATATAGGACTCTATTTATAGTAAGCCAAACAAATGGAATCAAAATGTCATGATTTTTAGCCAGACAAAAATTTATAAGTTTTCTAAAAAATATATATATATATATATATAATACACATTATGTATTATATATATATACACATATATATACAAAAGTTTTTCTGCTGTTCTTGATAAGGACTTTAGAAAAAACATAAAAAAAAGAGACAGAAAAATTGGAAAGCATAAACTAAACCAAATGGGAGCACTGAATATGAAATAGAAAAGGTGAAACTAGAGAAAAGTAAAATATCATCATATAGTCCAGTTGTTATTAAATATGACTGTTCATTAGAAACACATCTAAAGCTTTGGAAAAAAAAAAAAAGCAATACCTGGGCATTTGTATTTTTCAAAAAATTACAAGATAATTCTGATATGCATCTGGATTTTAATAAGTGATTACAGGTTTTCTATTAAATGGTAATTGCACTGATATAGAATTATGTTATTTTTTGTTGTTGTTGGAGAAGACAATGGCACCCCACTCCAGTACTCTTGACTGGAAAATCCCATGGATGGAAGAGCTTGGTAGGCTGTAGTCCATGGGGTCGCTAAGAATCGGATAGGACCGAAAGACTTCACTTTCACTTTTCACTTTCATGCATTGGAGAAGGAAATGGCAACCCCCTCCAGTGTTCTTGCCTGGAGAATCCCGGGGATGGGGGAGCCTGGTGGGCTGCCGTCTATGGGGTCGCACAGAGTCGGACACGACTGAAGTGACTTAGCAGCAGCAGCATGATACAATAGTATTAAGGGAATAATAGTTACATAATCACAAAAATAAAAGATGTGTATCAGTTTTCACAATCAATAACCAGACAAAAAATAAAAGGTAATTACAATTGCAAGCCATAATAAAACATGATTAACCTAACAGTATAAAATAATTACATACAATTTGGGGGGCTAAGTAGAGTGATGTGGTAAGTGGAAGTGGGTACATGCACATGTTTTCATCAGCCCAGCCAGTTTATGCCTTTTCGTTGGTGCATTTAATCCATTTACATTTAAAGTAATTATTGATATATATAATTCTGTTGCCATTTTCTTAATTGTATTCGGTTTATTTTTGTAGATCCTTTTCTTCTCTTGTGTTTCCTGCCTAGAGAAGTCCCTTTAATATTTGTAAAGCTGGATTGTGCCCATCTTTGCAAGAAATTTTCCCTTGGTTTCTCTAATTTTCTTGAAGAAACCTCTAGTCTTTCCTACTCTATTGTTTTCCTCTATTTCTTTGAATTGTTCACTTAAGAAGCCTTTCCTTCATGTTGAGGTTTGACAGAAAACAACAAAATTCTGTAAAGCAATTATCTTTCAATTAAAAAAATACATAAAAGAAAAGAAACCTTTCTTATCCTTCCTTGCTATTCTTTGGAACTCTGCATTCAGATCGGTATATATTTCCTTTTCTCCTTTGCCTTTCAATTAAGTGAACAATACAAAGAAATAGAGGAAAGCAATAGAATGGGAAAGACTAGAGATCTCTTCTAGAAAATTAGAGACACCAGAGAACATTTCATGCACTGATGGGCACAATAAAGGACAGAAACAGTATGGACATAACAGAAGCAGAAGAGATTAAGAAGAGGAGGCAAGAATACACAGAAGAAATACACAAAAAAGGTCTTAATGACCCAGACAACCACGATGGTGTGGTCGCTCACCTAGAGCCAGACATCCTGGAGTGTGAAGTCAAGTGGACTTTAGGAAACATTACTACAAACAAAGCTAATGGAGGTGATGGAACTCCAGCTGAGCTATTTCAAAAATAAAAGATGATGCTATTAAAGTGCTGCACTCAGTATATCAGCAAATTTGGCTGAGCTATTTCAAAAATAAAAGATGATGCTAATAAAGTGCTGCACTCAATATATCAGCAAATTTGGCAGATTCAACAGTGGCCACAGGGCTGGAAAAGGTCAGTTTTCATTACAGTCCCAAAGAAGGGCACTGCCAAAGAATGTTCAAACTACCACACAATGTCACTCATTTCACATGCTAGCAAGGTAATGCTCAAAATCCTTCAAGCTACGCTTCAACAGTGCATGAACTGTGAACTTCCAGATGTACAAGCTTGATTTAGAAAAGGCAGAGGAACCAAGGATCAAATGTTAACAACTGCTGTATCATAGAAAAAGCAAGGGAATTCCAGAAAAGCATCTACTTTTGTTTCATTGGCTAAGCTAAAGCCTTTGACTGTGTGGATCACAACAAACAGTGGAAATATCTTCAAGAGATGGGAGTATCAGATCACCTTACTTGCCTCCTGAGAAACCTGTATGCAGGACAAGAAGCAACAATTAGTACTGGACGTGGAACAATGGACTGGTTCAACTTGGAAGAAGTACGTCAAGGCTGCATATTGTCACCCTGCTTATTTAACTTATATGCAGAGTACATCATGAGAAATGCCAGGCTGGATGAAGCACAAGGTGGAATCAAGATTGTCAGGAGAAATATCAATAACCTCAGATATGCTGATGACGCCACCCTTATGCCACGGCAGAAAGCAAAGAGAAACTAAACAGCCTCTTGATGAAAGTGAAAGAGGAGAGTGAAAATGCTGGCTTGAAACTCAACATTCAAAAAATGAATATCATGGCATCCAGTCCCATCACTTCATGGCAAATAGATGGAGAAACAATAGAAACAGTGACAGCTTTTATTTTCTTGGGCTTCAAAATCACTGCAGATGGTAATTTCAGCCATGAAGTTAATAGGTGTTTGTTCCTTGGAAGTAAATCTGTGACAAACCTAGACAGTGTATTAAAGAACACAGACATCACTCTGCCGACAAAGGTCCATCTAGTAAAAGCTATAGTTTTTCCAGTAGTCATGTATGGATGTGAGAGTTGGACCATAAAGAAGGCTGAGCACCGAAGAACCGATGCTATTGACCTGTGGTGCTGGAGAAGACTCTTGAGAGTCCCTTGGATAGCAAGCAGATCCCATCAGTCAATCCTAAAGGAAATCAACCCTGAATATTCTTTGGAAGGAATAATGTTCAAGCTGAAGCTTGAAAACTTTGGCTTCCTGATGCAAAAACCTGACTCATTGCAAAAGACCCTGATGCAGGGGAGGATTGAAGGAAGGAGGAGAAGGGGGTGACAGAAGATGAGATGGTTGGAGGGCATCACCGATTCAATGGAGATGAATTTGAGAAAACTCTGGGAGACAGTGAAGGATAGGGAATTCTGGCATACTGCAGTCCATGGGATTTGCAGAGTTGGACACTACTGGGCAACTGTTGCTGTTGCTGAACAACAAACAAAGCTGGATTGGTGGTGCTGAATTCTCTTAATTTTTGGCTTGTCAGGAAAGCATTTGATTTCTCCATCATATCTTAACAAGAGTCTTGCTGGATAGCATATTCTTGTTTGTTGGTTCTCACCTTTCACCACTTGGAATATATTGTGTCTGTGCAGCAGAACTCCTTGCTGCCCCACTGTGTGTCATGTATCTCTGTAGTATGCATGTGAACTCAGTCACTAAGTCGTGTCCAACTCTTTGCAACGCCATGGACTGTAGCCTGCCAGGCTCCTCTGTTCATGGGATTTTCCAGGTAAGAATACTTGAGAGGGTTGCCATTTCCTTCTCCAGGGGGTGTTCTTGACTCATGTCCCCTGCAATGGCATGCAGGGAGCCTATTTCTGTAGTATATATATATATATATATATATATATATATATATATATATGTATATACACATATAAAATCAATTCCAAAGTCACTCATGACCTTCCGAATCTCATTTTTAGCCTCAACATCTACTACTACATGGGTAAAACTACTTCAGTCAAATAAAATAACCTTGTAATTTCTCTGTATGACCACACTTTCTGGCAATTGTGATCAGCTTCTGTGAGCCCTTCTACCTGCAGAGTCCCTATAACTCCACAAATCCACATTCTGTCAAGTTTTGAAAGCCCAGTTCCTTTCAACCTGATGCCATCATTTCACTATCAGACATAATTAATTCTGGCTCTGAATGCACAGAGCATTTTTTTCTGTCTTTTGGGAGTTGCCACTTTGTCTATTACAGTACAATATTTGGTTCCATACCAGGCTGTTTATCATTGTGGATAGATTTGTATGTTCCCATGTATATCTGTCCCTCAAGAAAGCCATCTCTCTAGGGTGGGCATTATCATGTGGAACTTTATATCCTAGTAAACAAATAAGTATCTTGTGTTATTTAGATAAATAGTTAGCAGTTGATGAATTTAATTAAATAGTATCTCTGTCTCTAATATACATTGTGATCTAGAAAAACTTGCAAAGCAAATACTGTCCACTTACTATTTTACAACTTCTATGTTCCAGGCACTGTATTAAACATTTTAATCACATATAAGATGTCATTGACTTCTGTAAATAGCTAATCACACTGAAGTACTTGAAGGGGAAAATATCAATACCAAAAAGTTTGAATTTATCATTGTCTTGAAAATTTATTTACCTTACAACTGAGTTACAGTACAGCTGTTATAGTGAATGAACACCTGAATGAGAGCATGAAGAGTAGTGTCCTCACTCTCTAACATACTTTCTAGGAGGACTCCAAGAATGACTTGTGGATCTTTGCCCTGGCTGTGCTCCTGAGTAGCACCTTAATCTACAACAGCATGAACAGCATCAACGATCAGGCCTTGCAGCAGCTGCAGTATCCTTTCAGGAATTGAACCACCATGTTTCATTGAGTTTATGGGAATAGCAACTGACACTGTTTTTTCTTGCCCATGACTTCATTCTTATGGTTGATGAAGATGGAAAGTGGGGCAAAAGGGAATGATGATAGAACTTGTTTTGAGGTGAGATCTGGAAACTGTGTTGGAGAGTACTTCTTTTTCCTTAGCTAAGATCCCAGCTATGTGACTGAATTAACAGAGCTTATCAGAAGCAAATCATCTCCCAGCTCTGACAAAGTAGAGGATTCAGCCCGATTTGTGAGTTTCTTTCCAGACTTTATATGGACTGTGCGGGATTTCATGCTGGAGCTGAAGTTAGACGGGAGCTCCATCACTGAAGATGAGTACCTGGAGAATGCCTTGAAGTTGATTCCAGGTATCAAAGCAAGGCCAGGGTGGTAGGAAGCTCAGTAGGAGGTGAGGTCAACAGAGCCCCTGATGTCAGAACTTGATTTGAAGTTGGATTTGAAGCCAAGCTAATGGTACTTGGTGAATGACTGGGAGGTGGCTTCAGTCATTATTACTGGGAAAACCCCAGCAACCAGAACTTAAGCTTACAGAGAAAATTTAGAATCCCATATTCTACCGAATGACTTTAGAAAAAGTAATACCATGAAAAAGAAAGGCTCATACACTGTGTTTCATACAGTTGAAGTGTTTCTCCTCTTCTATTTGAGAAATATAACCCATCAAATTGAAATTAGTACATACAGAATCATAAGGTAAGCAAAATAATTAATTTTTAAACACATTTCACACAGTTTATTTTACTATCTTATATAGATACATTCTTCACAGACAAACTGTTTATACCTTAATTAGTTCCAAAGAAAAGCATTGCTATGTCCTTTCACTGAGACTGTGAAAGGTCTTCAAATGCTTTCGCCTAATCTCACACTCTTTATTCTAGAGCTTTACATAGTATGTCATATTATATAACAAATTAGTTATAACAGATTATAATTAACAGAGAGAATAATGAGTGATACTTAGAAGAAATATTGATTTTGTTTAATCATTTATTTACTCTTTCAGTAAATATTTATGGAACTGCAGGTATATGCCCAGAATCTCTCTGGATGCTACTGTCACTTCCAACAGAAAATGATGCAAAAGACTGATGAGGTGTCCTAGTTTCATTTAGGTCAATCTTACCATGAGATTGTGTATGCTAAAATAATCGCAAAACATATTTATAGGATGTGCATTTTTTTACTCTGATTTTGTAAAACTTTAGTGCCTTGTGTATCATTTGTCTCTAGCGTGGTTTCTTTCCCCAAAATACTCTGAATATCCTTATTTCTATGATTTCTTTACTTTTGAGCCCACATTTCATATCTGAAATGGAGACTGTAAGATCAGAAAAGTATTTCTGACAATTATATGTATTAGTTTATCTTTAAAGAAAGTGAAAGAAAGTGAAGTTGCTCAGTCGTGTCCGACTCTTTGCCACCCCATGAACTGTAGCTGACCAGGCTTCTCCATCCATGGGATTTTCTAGGCAAGAATACAGGAGTGGGTTGCCATTTCCCTCTCCAGGAGATCTTCCTAACCCAGGGGTTGAACTCAGGTCTCCTGCATTGTAAGCAGATGTTTTACCGTCTGAGCCACGAAGAAAGTTCATTGGCAGGTCTGTATAAATCCCCGACAGGGTTTCCACCATAAGCTGTATGAGGTCTTCATTTAATAAATAATTAATCCATGGCATACTATACAATGGCTGAGGAAAACAACTACAGGTTTCTTCAGTTGGGATGGATGCTTCTTCTTCCTCCCCAGGAGTACTTTCTTCACTCTTGGCTCAGTATAAAAACAGAGTTTCCATGGTAGAGTACCATAAGACTGAAAAAGATTTACAGGCACAGGAATTAGAGTGATACAAAAATCCCTGGAAATGAAAGTCCTCAGCCCCCTTACCTGAAGTCTTTCGCTTCTGTGATTGCTGTTTTTCCACTTTTGCAGATAAAGGTCCCCAAATTCAAAATTTAAACTTGCCCAGAGAGTGTATCAGGAAGTTTTTTCCCAAACGGAAGTGTTTCGTCTTTGACCGCCCTGCGAGCAACAAAAAGCAATTACTCCATCTTGAGGAAATGCCAGATAATCAACTGGATGAGGATTTCCAGAAGCAATCAAAAGATTTCTGTTCATATATCTATACCCATGCAAAGACCAAGACCTTAAAAGAAGGAATCACTGTCACCGGGAAAAGTGAGCCTCCTTTGCTAGAGCATGTCTCTCTGTGATTCACTGTGGGTGAGGAATGTGTGGTGGAGTTGAAGTTGTGAATATCCTCTAGGATTGCCAATAATTGTGCTTTCTTTTTTCCAGTAATTGTGTCTTCTCTATATAATTTGGAAAAACATATTTATGCCCCACATAGAAGTGCATGTTACTTGGTTAAAATTTCCCTACATGAGGGTTTTTTTAAGACTATCATATCTCATGAAACTGTAGGGCTGGCCAAAATGTTCTTTCAGGTTTTCAGTAAGATGTTATGGGAAAACCCAAACGAACTTTTTGGCTATCCCAATATTACATTGAAGGTATGTTAAGGATACAAATATTCATTATGATGAGCCATCTGGTGGATAAGTATTTCTAGTGTGAATTCACATGAATCAGAAAATAAGTCGTACACCATGAATCCATGTAAACTCATTGAAAGACTGAGAAACAAATGTAAATACAGTCTTATAAACAGAGCTGGCTTCATGCACAGGCTACCTGAGCAGTCTCACAATGCCCTGTGCTGAGATGTGCCCTGTATGTTTTAATGTTTTTGTAACTGTCTGGAAATTCTTGATGACATTTTTACATGGGGCACTGCATTTTCATTTGGAAATAGTACCCACAAAATACACAATTTATTTACATATGTAAGTTCTCTGTATTTTCCTACAATGGGGAAAGTGTTCCAGGAGAACTTTGAACATATTGTTGAGGTCATTCAGTTAATATTGTATTGTGATGAACTGAGAACCATAAAAGAGAGTGAATAGGGGACACTGGTTATTATAAGAAAATTATAGAAGAAAAAGGAGAAGGATATGAAGATGAGGAGAAGAAAGAGAAGAAAAGAAAATTTCAAGCTGAATAAAATTTTAGTGATTTTTAGGATGCTAATCTAAGGTTCATAAAATGAATGAAAACATTCTATTTTCAAAATATTAAATTGGTCAAAAAGTTTGTTTGGATTTTTCTGTAGCATCTTATGGGAAAATCTAAACCAACTTTTTGGATAACACAATGTAATATATTATTCAGGGCTGGGGCCTCTGGTGGAGGCCTATGTAAATGCCATCAACAGTGGATCAGTTCCTTGTCTGGAGAACGCAGTAACAACTCTGGCCCAGCTGGAGAACTCAGCAGCTGTGCAGAAGGCAGCTGACCACTACAGTGAGCAGATGGCCCAGCGACTGAGCCTCCCCATAGATGCGCTCCAGGAGCTGCTGGAGGTGCATACAGCCTGTGAGAAGGAAGCCATTGCAGTCTTCATGGAGCACTCTTTCAAGGATGAAAATCAGGATTTCCAGAAGAAGCTTGCGGTAATGTGGCCTAAAATATATCCTTCCTGGTTCCTGTGGTTCTAGAAACATGCGTTGTTGTTGCTGTTGTTCAGTAGTATGTCAGTCATGCCCGACTCTCCGATCCCATGGACTGCAACACACCAGGCTCCTCTGTCCTCCGTTATGTCCTGGAATTTGCTCAAATTCATGTCCACTGAGTGGGGGATGCCATCCAACCATCTCATCCTCTGCAGAGGATGAGAAATGTTCTTAGGCTCCTTCTATTCACCTATGATTCATATGCTTCTCATTGTAAAAGGAGTTTTGATTCAGGTGAATGACAGGACTCTATAAGCTACTTTCCTTCTTTTTCCCTAAAAACTGGCCTCTTTATTTTCTACTGTAAACAACTTACCCTGTGCTTTGGTGCTTAAAACAACACACAATTATTAGCTCACACTTTTTCAGGTCACACGCCAGTGCAGGGTGTGTATGGGTGATGTGCTCAGAGTACAGCAAGCTGAAAACAAATCAAGGTTCAAATGGGTTTAGCGATACCACCAAGAATAGTCAGTAAACAACTTTTCTCAGGATAAGAAAAGAGTTTGATTTGAGCCAAACGAAGACTAGAGCCCAGAAGATACAGATTAAAGAAGAACTTGAATTCTGTTCTGTTGCATGACAAAATGCGGGGTTGGGGGAACCCTTACTATAGGCAAAACCCACAAAATTACCTGTATTATTTGTCAACAATTAAGATTGTAGCTGGAAAGAAATGAGTGCTTGTTAAAGAAGGATTGTTTGGGGTCTGAAACTATTGCATTTTTACAATGATACACTTTGAGTTCCTAAGTGTGCAGCTCCCAGTTACTAGCAGACACTCTTTTGAGAATGGATGGTGGCATCCTTGAATTTGATACAGTTCAGAAGATTCAAGTTCTCAGGGATGCAGAAACATGTCTGAAACCACATCCACAATGGCCACCAAGCTCAATTTTTAATCCTGCCCAACAGTTACTCCATTGTGATTTTTAAATGCATTCTTTTTTAATGGTTAGAGCAGATGTACATGTTTGATAGGCCACAAAACAAGTTATTGTATTTAGCATAAAGTTTAATTTAAATCATGTATAAGCCAGAGTGTTCTCCCCATATGTAAATGTGTGAATATATCTTTCATCAGAACTCATATGGGCTCTGGGGAACCCCCCTTCATCTTCAAGCCAGCAATGGTGCATTGTATTCTGCTTTTTGCTAATCACTCCAGTTACCTCTTCTGCCACCAACTAGAGAAGACTGCATGGAAAGGGCTTGTGTGGTTATGTAATGCTTGGGTAATCTCACTTTCTTAAAGTAGCCTGTGCCATAAGACATAATCTAAACACAGGATCAACATTCATCATGTTCATAGTCATGGGACCATGCAGTGTGAACACCAAGGGAGAGAATTCTTAGAGTTCATAATTCTACTTACCATTAGCACCATCACTAAAACCTTGTCTTTCAGTCTACCTTTGTATATCCTACAAGTTACAAAAATCTCTCAGAGGAAAACCAGCCCAACTGTAATTTATATTACAGGTATGAAATTTATATTACAGGTATGAAATTTCTGTTCCTATATTTTCACACAAACCCTCAATGAAACAAGAATTCAGAAAAAGTTCAAAACTTTGTTCAGTGTATACTTCACTCATTATGTTAGGCAGTTGATTTGCTATGTATATATTTTATCTAAAGCACCTAGTATGCATAAGAAAGCCTACTTCAAATCATAATTGAACTTGCTATTTTTCATTGTTGATGGATTTATCACTATTAATCCTATTACTGTTAAAGGAACAATGAAATTGACATCTGCCAACCCATCATTTCACAGATGCTAAGATGGAGACAAGAAAGTTAAGGGACTTCCTATAAGTCACACAGAGTTGGTCACACCTGGGACTAAAGCTAGTCTCCTGACTGTATCTATTATTCTGTGTCTCATATGCGCCAATGTTGTCCCATTGCTTCCTTCAAGAGGATCACAGTTGGATGTTTTCTTCTAACAGCTCCTTTCTATTGAATTTCTCCTTGTTTTTTCAACAGATCATGATCGATAAAAAGAAAGATGATTTCTTGTTGCAAAATGAGGAAGCATCTGTCAGATATTGTCAGACTGAGTTTAAAAAGCTTTCAGAGCCCTTAATGACGAGTATTTCAGAGGGAACTTTCTTGGTCCCTGGAGGACACCATTGCTACTTAGAAGCAAGGAACAAGTTTGAAGAGAACTATAAACTCATTCCCAGGAAAGGAGTTAAGGTGAGGAGTAAGGGGATTGGGAAAGAATAACTTTCCCAATAACAATCCAATAACTGATTGGAGACCAAGGGGTTTTGTTGGTTCTTTTGAAATTCTAAGACCATAGCACAACTTTTGTAGAGAAAGGAGAGCATGGCAACATCTTTACATTTTCAGCTTTTATATCTACGGTTTGTTAGCTGCTCTTCACCAAACCAGAAATATTTCTACCCAAAGACAGGACTTATTATCAAGGATCTAGATGAAAGAGAATATTCCTTTTATTCAAACAATGTACTAGGTTTTGCAAAACATTAATTCAAAAAGATACCCACATCCCAAAGTTAATAGCAGCATTATGGAAGATATGGAAGCAACCTAAATATCCATCAACAGATGAATGGATAAAGAAGATGTGGAGTGTGCATATATATGAATGCTACTTACTCAGTTATTAAAAAAATAAAAGGATGAAGTTTTGCCATTTGTGGCCACATGGATTGACTTATACTAAGAGAAATAAGTTAAACAGAAATAAGTTAAACAGGGAAAGACAAATACTGATGATATCACTTATTTGATATCCAAAGCTACAGCAAACTAGTAAACATAACAAAAGAAGAAGATTCACAGACATAGAGGACAAATTAGTGGTTACTAATGTGGAGTGGGGGTAATACAGGAGGGAGGATGTGAGGTACAAATGATTGGGTGTAAGATAGGCTACAGAGATGTATTGCAAAGTATAGGGAATATAGCCAATATTTTGTAGTAACTTTAAATGCAGTGTAACCTTTAAAAATTGTATAAAAATAAAATAACAAAATTTTAAAAAGAAATTTCCCTCAAATGGGCTTTCTGCAAAGAATAGGGAAAATTAAAGAAAAGCTGCTATTTCCAAGAAGTTTATGGTCTTACCTGAGAAGGACATGTAAATAGTCAATGGATATGGTGGGACAATGGTTATTATATACATTGATAGGGATGAGTGATAGTGATGGTGGTGGTGATGATGATGATGGCCGATGTATGTTAAGGACTCACTACATCAACTGTACCTTAGGTGATTTGGTTGGATTATCAATTTAGTCCTCAGAATAATATAAATTAGATACTGCTATCATCTTTATTATAAAGTTGAGAAATATGACATGGGGAGAATGCACTAAGTTGCCCAAGATCACACAACTGTCAAGTAGTAGTGCTTACAGGGCAGCTGTTTTGTTCTTGGAAGCCATTCAGAACTCAGAATAAAGCTTAAGAATGCTTCCTGGAAGAGGAGGTAAAGGCCACAAGTTGGAGTGTCAGTAAATGATATCCTAATAAAGAGTAGATGAGCATTAGAAGAAAAACAAGGTGCAGAGACTACAGTTGCAAGCAGTAGAGGATTGGTGTTTGTACAACTGCACAGAATTACAGGGTCTTTAACCACTGTGGGGCCCCAATAAGGATGAAGAACCTATAGGGTCCAAACTGTAGCTTTACTGAACAATAATTTCCATGGCAAGACACTGTGTCTTTGCTGCCTGTTGAGTCTTTGCTTCTTGTTGTTTTCTCAGGCAAACCAGGTCCTGCAGAGCTTCCTGCAGTCACAGGCAGAAGTAGAGGCAGCCATCCTGAAGGTAGACCAGGCCCTCACGGATGCAGACAAAGCCATGGCAGGTACAGGGAGGACTGAGCTCTCAGAGGGGTAGGTGGCTCCTGTGCTGCCCTTTGGCAGGTATGGGAGCAAACTCTTCCTGGAACCAGAGCTTCCTCTTCTTCTGTGGAACCTCTCTGCTACACATGGAAATAACCAGGGGAGTTTGGGTTTTATGTACATCCAATCAGGGCTTCTACCTCACATGCTGAAGCAGGCTGTCTGATGTGGTAGCAGGATGTGGTAGCAGAAACAGTCAGACTTCTTCCCATCAATTTAATGTCATTTTAGTCTTTGAGCTCCGGAAGGTATAGCTCAGCATAACTGTTATTTCTTTAAAACTTTTGTGAAACAGAGGAACGTACCAAGAGACAAGCAGCAGAGATGAAACAGGATCTGCTAACACAGGAACTGAATGATGAGAAGCAAAAAATGGAGGCCCAAGAGAGAAGCCACAAGGAAAATATAGCCCAAGTGAAAGAGAAGTTAGAGATGGAAAGAGAAAACCTTCTAAGAGAGCAGGAAGCAGTGCTGGCGCACAAGCTGAAGGTAAGTCTAATTGGATGTAGGCAGTCTGACCACCTGACCTGCCTCTTGAGAAATCTGTATGCAGGTCAGGAAGCAACAGTTAGAACTGGACATGGAACAACAGACTGGTTCCAAATAGGAAAAGGAGTACGTCAAGGATGTATATTGTCACCCTACTTATTTAACTTATATGCAGAGTACATTATGAGAAATGCTGGGCTGGAAGAAGCACAAACTGGAATCAAGATTGCCGGGAGAAGTATCAACAACCTCAGATATGCAGATGACATCATCCTTATGGCAGAAAGTGAAGAAGAACCAAAGAGCCTATTAATGAAAGTGAAAGAGGAGAATGAAGAAGTTGGCTCAAAGCTCAATATTCAGAAAACTAAGATCATGGTATCTGGTCCCATCACTTCATGGCAAATAGATGGGGAAACAGTGGAAACAGTGGCTGACTTTATTTTTCTGGGCTCCAAAATCACTGCAGATGGTGATTGCAGCTATGAAATTAAAAGATGCTTACTCCTTGGAAGGAAAGTTATGACCAACATGGATAGCATATTCAAAAGCAGACACATTACGTTGCCAACAAAGGTCCTTCTAGTCAAGGCTATGGTTTTTCCAGTGGTTATGTGTGGATGTGACAGTTGGACTATAAAGAAAGCTGAGCACCAAAGAATTGATGCTTTTGAACTGTGGTGTTGGAGAAGATTCTTGAGAGTCCTTTGGACTGCAAGGAGAAGCAACCAGTCCATCCTAAAGGAAATCAGTCCTGGGTGTTCGTTGGAAGGACTTATATTGAAGCTGAAACTCCAATACTTTGGCCACCTGATGTGAAGAACTGACTTATTATAAAAGACCCTGTGGCTGGGAACGATTGCGGGCAGGAAAAGAAGGGGATGACAGAGGATGAGATAGTTGGATGGCATCACTGATTCAGTAGGCATGGGTTTGGGTGGACTCCGGGAGTTGGTGTTGGACAGGGAGGCCTGGCGTGCTGTGGTTCATGGAGTCGCAAAGAGTCGGACATGATTGAGCGGCTGAACTGAACTGAACTGAGAGTCTGATGGACAAAATGCTAGTTTCTCAACAATAAAGGGACAGAATTTCAACCTTAAGTCAGATCCCAGAGAGAACTCCAAAGACATATGTTTCATGTAAACATCAAAGAGATGTGGATTGTGCTGAAGACTCACCTTTGTAAGACTCAGCACCTTCTGTAGTGTTAGGGTCTGGAAGGGAAAATAACATGGCCCAGGCTCCTGAACTGCTGTTTGTGGTGATTATAGTGTCATATTTGCCCCAACATGAATAGGACTTCAGTGTTAGAGTCATTAGAATTTTTGGTACAACCATCAGAGACAGAATAGTTCCATCTGCTCTTGAAGATATCACATTGTGCCTGGTATGATATATGGGATGCTGAAAGCTCTAAAATTTGCTATATTTATTTCCAGATCTGCCTGATTCATTTTACATATCTAGAGTAAATATATTCTTTGTTCAAACCTAGAGTTTGATAGTCAGTGTCCTAAAGAGGGTCAGCAGATCTCATTATTTGTGACATGAGTGTGGCCATTTTATCTCAGGGGAACTGAGAAATATTCAGAATTCACCTACATTCCCTCCCAGAGTGCATTCTTAGGGCTGGAACACATTACTGGTATAGCTTGAAGGCCTGACTGAGGCACAGATCCTCCCTGCCCAGGGTGATGGTGTAGAGCTTGGGTCCCCAGCCCACAGGCACAGACTGGTAGCAGATGTGGCCTATTACCAACTGGGCCACACAGCAGGAGGTGAGTGGTGAGCAAGTGAGCAAAGCCTGTATTTACAGCCACTCCCCATCACTCACATTACTGCCTGAACTCTGACTCCTGTCAGATCAGTGGCAGCATTAGATTCTCAGAGGAGCCTGAACCCTATCGTGAACTGTGCATGCATGGGGTCTAGGTTGCGTGTTCCTTATGAGAATCTAATGCCTGATGATCTGAGCTGGAGCTGAGGCAGTGACTCTGGGGAGTGATTGCAAATTCAGATTATCATTAGCAGAGAGGTTTGACTGCACAGAGCCATCATAAATCAATTGCTGGCAGACTCATATCAAAACCCTATCAGTGAGTGGCAAGTGACAATTAAGCTGCATCTAGTGGCAAGTTCTATACTGGCAAGTGAGTTGATGTACTTCAATTGCACATCTGGTGGCAGGTTTCAAGTAAGAATCCAACACTTATTTTAGTCCATACATGGCCCAGTGATTATTTTATTTACCACTTCTGTCCCTGCCTCTTTTCCACACTGCTCACTTGTCTCAATCACGGTTTTGGTGAGCTCACAAGCTAAGCCTAGCCAAAATAATTAAAAAAAAAAGTCACTGGAGAGATTCTTTAAAAAGGGGGAAAGATAGCAGAAGACTCTAAGACTGCCAACAAAATGAAAGTTGCATTTAAAAGAAAATACCAAAAGCTCTACTTAAAATACAGGTCCATTGCAATAGGTGGTTCACATTCTCCAACCCACTTTGTATAATATGTAGTGACCAGCTACACATCGAAGCCATGAAACCCTCAGAACTGATTCGCCACATAGAAACCAAGCCCTCTGTATTAAAGGACAAGCTTTTGCAATTTTTCAAAAGAAAAAAAATGTGAACAAGAAGAACAGAAGCAATTATTGAAGGCCACCACTTCATCAAACGTGTCTGCACTGAAAGCATCATTCTTAGTGGCTAACCACATGCTAGAGCTAAGAAGAGTTGGTGAAGAGTTGATCCTGCCAACTGCCAAGGACATTTGTCAGGAACTTTTAGGAGAGGCTGCAGTTCAGAAGATGGCACGTGTTCCTCTTTTGGCTAGCACTGAAACTAGATGAATTTTTGAAATAGCAGAGGGCATTGAGGCACAATTGTTAGAGGTTAATGAGTCACAGTGGTATGCAATCCAGGCTGACAAGTCTATGAATGTTGACAACAAAGCAACAGTCTTGTTTTTGAGGAATCTATTTTTCAGAGGATGAGAGGATGTGCATGCAGATATGTTATGTGCAGTTTTGTTGCCAACCAACACCACAACCACAGAACTATTCAAGTCTTTGAATGATTACATATCAGGACACCTGAATCAGGCATCTGTGTTAGTATGTGCATGGACGGAGTGGCTGCCATGACTGATGGCTTTCTCGATTCACTATTCAGGTCAAAGAGCTTGCTTCTGAATGTGAGTCTATGCACTGTGTTATCCTTAGAGAAATGCTGGCTAGATGAAAAATGTCACCGGAACGTAACAACATTTTGCACGATGTGATTAAAATTGTCAACCACATTAAAGTATTGGCCCTTAGCTCATGTCTGATTGCCCAGCTCTGTGAGGAAACAGATGCAGAGCACACACATCTCCTCTTATACACAAAAGTGGGATAGCTTTCTAAAGGTAGGTCCCTGGCCAGAGTTTTTGAGTTAAGAGAGCCGCTCCAGAGATTCCTTTTAGAAAGACAGTCACCATTGGCAGCACATTTCAGTGACACACAATGGGTTGTGACCCAAACTTGCTTACTTGTGTGACATATTCAACAAAGTCAATCTGTCAACTTCATGGAAGAATGACAACTGTGTTCAAGCCAGCAGATAAAATGGCTGCATTCAAAGGCAAACTGTAAGTATGTGGATGAGTGATTTTTGACATGTTTCAAACATTAGCAGAGATTTTGAAAAAGACTGAGCCAGGGCCTCTTTCTCCCAACCGGTGTGTGAACATCTATCTCGGCTTTCAAAACAGTTTGAACCTCACTTCCCAAACACAAAAGACCCCTAAACTGGAAACGAAAGGATCCAAGACCCATTTGTGAATAAACCAAATGAATCAACTTTATCCGTGCTAGAACAGGATGAATTTGCATGAAATTCCAAATTACAGTGGCCTTAAAAGTTTGTTTAGGACAGCTTCAAATGTCAAATACTTTCCAGATTAACGTCAGAGTGAAATAACCTGAGGTGCCACAAAAGCACTGAAAAGCTTGCTTCCATTTCAACATCCTGTCTTCATGAAGCAGGGTTTTTTTGCAGTAACAGCAACTGAAATGAGATTACCTAGTAGACTGGACATAAGCAACACGTTTCAGACATCACTGTCTCCCATCCCCTCAGCAGCAACCATCTAGTTGTAGGAAAACAAGCTCGGGGCTCCCTTTGATTCTGCTTTATAATGTAATAGGAATAGTGTGCACATAAATACAATATGCTTGAATCATCCTGAAACCGTTCCCCCCTCCTCTGGTCTATGGAAAAATTGTCTTCCATGAAATTGGTTCCTGGTGCCTAAAAGGTTGGGGTCACTGGTATAGGTCAATCCTGGGAAGCTATAAACTCTGAATACTCTTTCTACCCACCCACATCCAAACGTTTAGAAATATTGGACAAACTCATCAAAAAGCATCTAAGGCCATATAGAAATAGACACTGGTGCTGATTTCCTGTAGTTGTTAGATATGAAATTCTGATAGTTGGATATTTTCAACAGGGCACTGTCTTCTTTTTACAGATACAAGAAGAAATGCTTACTGAAGGATTTGAAAGGAAAGCCAATGAATTACATGAAGAGATACTTCAACTACAAAAGGAAATCGAAAGAACTAAAGATGATAGGCTCCTAGAAAATGTAAGGCTTCTGACACAAATTGGCCTTATATTAATGGCCTCACGATCTAGATTTCTTAACTGTGTATAGATACGATGGATCTCAGGTGAGTTGTTAAATGAGCTGACAATTCCTGTTAAGTACATGAAAAAAAACTTCATGTAAGGGTGGCTAAACCTTGAAGTATATGTCACAGTAGTTTCAATCAAGAAAAGTTTAAAAATAAGTTATTACCAAAGAATCAGGGCCTGATATCCAAATATATGAATAATCTTGATTGACTTGGCCAATTTAAAGAAATGCAAAATGAGTTAAAAGATAATGATTGATTCATAGCAAAGTTTTAAGCAAAGCATAAAGAGAAGGGACAGTCAACTATGATATAGACACAGAGAGAGTTTCTTTAGGCTCGATCTAACAAGCCCTCATAAATCAGCAAGGAAAGGACAACAACCACATTTTTTAAATGGGTAAACATATAAGAAGATAATTAAAATGTTTAACTTTGCTGATTATAAAAGGTATGCAAAGTATAATTAGGAGATAACTGTGTCACCTCTCAGTGGGCCAAGAAGTATAGTTTTGACAGGACACTGGTCTGGCAAGGGTTACAGGAAATTGGCAGCCTGATATTTGCTAGGAAGAGTGCAGATTGATACAGATGTATACCAAAATTTAAATGCAAACACTGTTGATCCAGCAAGTTCTCACTTAGGGATTTATGTTAAACATTTGTGTACCCAAGCTGAATATGGAATGAATGGTGGTACATTCATTGAAGGATTGTTATAATTCCAAAAGACTGGAAACATCTTTAGAGTTCCCCTGTCACATGCTTGAGGTAAATCCTGAGACACAATTACACAGGAATGCTCTATATCACTAAAGTGAAAAGGGAAACTCTATTTGTGGTAATGTGAGAAAATCTCCAAGATGTATCATAAGTAAAAAAAAAAAAATTAAGATGCAGAAAGTCTGTGAGTTGCATTACTGATTTAAAACATAATCAATATATGAATATATTATCTTCTATCTCTGGAAGCACGAAAGAAACTGGTATCCATGAGCAAAATAGGAATGGACCTGCATATTTGAGACAAAAAATACCTGACATATTCTTCTGTGGGCTTTATATTTTGTATGATTTATCACCTATTCAAACATAAATAGAATTATTAACATTAAATAAAAAATAATAATACATGGGATGGAATAGTTCTTATGACAAGATGCAAGTGTTGAATACTGTGAGAAATAAAAAGTCAACTCCGCAGGAGGAATCTACTTATTAGAGCAGGAAGCAGAAAGCACCAGATGTGTATCATACTGTTGTTGTCATTAAGGCTTTGAACTTCTAGTCTCTAAGTTATTTTTAGGTATAAAGTCTGCTGGAATGTTACGACCTCCAAATTCCTGCTACACCTTATGAAGACAGTGTGTTCAAAGAAGAGGTTTTCTTCAATTTCAACACAACATTTAAGAATTCTTCTCAGCTGTCTAATGCTAGGCCTTGTGCTTAAAATGAACTGGGCATGGTGTCCCTTCTTTGTGCCCTCATTGTACTATGTTTCACTCAGAGCACAGGATTTTTATATAATTTTGACATTGAAATGACCTGTTTACATTTTGTCTCCTCTACCACCTCATGCGGAGAAGGCAATGGCACCCCACTCCAGTACTCTTGCCTGGAAAATCCCATGGACGGAGGAGCCTGGTGGGCCACAGTCCATGGGGTCGCTAAGAGTCAGACACGACTGAGCGACTTCACTTTCACTTTTCATTTTCATGCACTGGAGAAGGAAATGGCAACCCACTCCAGTGTTCTGGCCTGGAGAATCCCAGGAACGGGGGAGCCTCATGGGCTGCCATCTATGGGGTCAAAAGAGTCGGACACGACTGAAGCGACTTAGCAGCAACCACCTCATGATCCTGTCTACTAGATGATCTTCACTGAAACTTAACTCCCACCACAAAGACCACCACTGAGGCTTCAGGTGTTCAAACAATACACATGAATAAATACATAAGCTTCCACCCATCAGGGGCCCAAATTGCTACTTCCTTACTACATTAATTGCTGCTTACGGTTCTCAAAACAAAGGGCACAATTTTAGGAACTGGTACTGAAAAATTCAGGCAGAAAGTACACACACACCCATCTGAACCTGCCACTTTTCTCTGGGAGAGACTGCACAACCCATATGCTCTGAGTTCCTCCAGTTTCCCTCCCAGGAGACTTGCCCAGCAATGAAGCCACCACATTTGGCTCACAGAACAATGATATTGTTTAAAATAGCAAACAAAAGAGCCAGTAATTGGCAAAATTCCTATTGTCACCATAACTGTTACCAGTTCAAGGAATGTCTATTGAAATAAAACTGTGCTTTTGATGTGAGAAGGATCCATTTCTCACTGAACATGCCACCCACATGCTGACAAACTGCAGAATCTGTAGGATGACTCTGCTTTCTGAAGGGTTCAGGGTTAATGCTCAATTGCCACTTCTCCTACCAAAGTCTCTGGAATAAGTCCTTCAGCTGGTCCAGTCCCCAAAGACCCTCTGGTGTCATCAGAGGAATATCCTGAACACCGGAAGTCTGGATAGTCTGGTAAAGGGGGTGAGGGGGCAGTGAGGAGTTCTGTTTCCCCATCAAATCTTCCTGACACATGACAAGTAATGCAAACAAGAAACAGGCACATGCATTTGTGCCATGAAGTGATCGTGGCTTAGAGAAAGGAAGGGGTCAGGAGGGAGGGAAAGGACTGTTAAAGCAGAGAGAAAGGAACCTGCACTGCTCTGATGTTCAGTCCCAAGTGGTCATCTGTTGGAATAAAGTTACACATATCTTAAGGCTCCAGGCCTCTTCCAGACTTTATAATTAATAAATATTTGTTAAATTACTAATGGAATCAAAGTTCTACACAAGTACTTGTTGAACAATTCTGGAGGAAGACAGCAAGGCAACCGTTTTTTCACACAGTACTTAGAACAGGAAGAGTGAGCTTCTCTGGACATTACTACATCCCTTTCCCTTTCTCCTTAGACTTGTGTATGGTGTGCTCACGAGGGTCTGTTGCCTGTTGACTGGGTATTACACAGTCCTCACAGAATGTATTTATTAAGGAAATTCTTTAGTGTTACAGATGAATTGTCAGAACTCATTAGAAATGCAAATAGAAAATCCAACTCTTTGAGACCCTATGGACTGTAGTCTGCCACACTCCTCTGTCCATGGAGTTCTCCAGGCAAGAGTACTAGACAGGACTTGGTGACTGAATAACAACAACAACAGTGCTTTTATTCTGCTCCCAAGAAAACAAGGTCTGCAAAGACACCTATATACCTTGAACTTGTTCAGTTCAGTTCAGTCGCTCAGTCGTGTCCAACTCTTTGTGACTCCATGAATCGCAGCATGCCAGGCCTCCCTGTCCATCATCATCTCCCAGAGTTCCTCAGACTCACGTCCATCGAGTCAGTGATGCCATCCAGCCATCTCATCCTCTGTCGTCCCCTTCTCCTCCTGCCCCTAATCCCTCCCAGCATCAGAGTCTTTTCCAATGAGTCAACTCTTCATATAAGGTGGCCAAAGTACTGGAGTTTCTACTTTAGCATCATTCCTTCCAAAGAAATCCCAGGGCTGATCTCCTTTAGAATGGACTGGTTGGATCTCCAAGGGACTCTCAAGAGTCTTCTCCAACACCACAGTTCAAAAACATCAATTCTTCCCACTCAGCCTTCTTCACAGTCCAACTCTCACATCCATACATGACCACTGGAAAAACCATAGCCTTGACTAGATGGACCTTTTTTGGCAATGTAATGTCTCTGCTTTTCAATCTGCTATCTAGGTTGGTCATAAATTTTCTTCCAAGGAGTAAGAGTCTTTTAATTTCATGGCTGCAGTCACCATCTGCAGTGATTTTGGAGCCCCCCAAAATAAAGTCTGACACTGTTTCCACTGTTTCCCCATCTATTTCCCATGAAATGATAGGACCAGATGCCATGATCTTAGTTTTCTGAATATATGTATTGCATATACGTATTATATGTATTATATACATATAATACATAATATATGTATTATATGTATACATATTAATACAACTGTAATATGTAATACAATTACATTGTACAATACAAATACAATTAGGTTATAATACAATTATGATATGACTATTGGCTCCAATATTCTTAAAAGGTAGTGGAGATGAGTGAGAAGGTAACCATTCCCAGTGAAGTACATGTGGATCCTAAAAATTTAGAAGAATGGACAACACAGAATGAGACTAACGGTGGATGAATGCACAGACACTTGGGGCTTTCGGTTTGTATTGGATCCTGCTTTCTGTTTCTGTATAGCTCTAGTAGACACCTTCCCCCGAAACTCCTACCCAACTATATTAAAGTCTGCAGACTTTGATCATGTGAACTCTCTGACACTTCAAAAATGGTAAAAGGAACCTTAAGCCAGAAATAACTTTTTCCTTTAAAAATGAGATCTAAAGAGAGATTAGCTTGAACGCTATCAGTTATCCCTTTACCACGTGTTGCAGATACACTGAGGCTGAACTTCTTCAGGTGATACACCTCCACTCCAGCTTGCAAGCAGAGTGACATACTTATTAGCCAAATAAGTAATCAAGCTCTATCACCTTACAATTTTATAGTCCTGAATGCCTATTCTTTTATCTTGTTTATTTCTGTGCTCAGCAACATCCAAGGTGCTTTTAGTTTTGCCTCGTTTTTATAAACATTTTGCCTCAATGGTTACTCTTTCCAATTCTAAAGCTCCCCAAGCCTAGGAACTTTATCCCCCAAAGAACTAGTACTTCTTTGTGCCCACATTTTCCATGTGAAGAACTGCACTCATATTTCTGAACTGCAAGTACTTCATGTTTGAGCTGTTTATAATGCTGGTCCATCCACACCCTGTGGTCTGGCACTAAACTCTGAGGATGTGGAAATGAGATTCTTCCTCTCAGATGTTTCACTGGACACAAGGTTTAATGTTCAGTTCAGTTCAGTTCAGTCACTCAGTCATGTCTGACTCTTTGCAACCCCATGGACTGCAACATGCCAGGCCTCCCTGTCCATCACCAACTCCCGGAGCTTACTCAAATTCATGTCCATTGAGTTGGCGATGCCATTCAACCGTCTCATTCTTGGTTTCCCACTTCTCCTCCCGCCATCAATCATTTCCAGCCTCAGGGTCTTTTCACATGAGTCAGTTCTTCGCATCAGGTGGCCAAAGTATTGGAGTTTCAGCTTCAGCATCAGTCCTTCCAATGAATATTCAGGACTGATTTCCTTACTAGGTGACAAAGAAGCACAACTTCTAAAACAAGATGCAAGACCACTTTTTTTGGAGTTAAATAAATAGCAACTATAAAAATCTTCAGTTAAATCGTCTCATTGACTGCCTTCCATTTACGAACACATTTTACTCATTCTTCCTTTCCTAATACTTTATACTTTTGTGAATTAAAGTTAAGGGACATAACTTTTAAAGTATTTTTCCTGAAGCAATTACAAACCATGGAAACTGAAAGACTCCAAATTTATTTGTGAGTAGTAATATATATCATGTTTATAACATACATCATGTTGCAGAGCCAAACATATCTAAATGGCATTACAATTTTCATTCTGAATCATACATCTTTATTCCTTCGCTAACAACAACAAAAAGTTAATGAAGAAATCTCTCAGGAGATCAAGAGAGCCCAAAAAAGACAAAGAGTGAGAGAGAAAAAGAGAAAATTTTCTTGGATACAGGTAACTGAGAAAAGATTAGCTTTATCTGGTTTTAGGTCACATGCCCAATCTCCCTCTGAATCAATCTCAGTGACTTGGGCTTATGGGGCCATAGTAATCTTCCCAGCTTGGGTTCAAGTCTTGAATATACTAAGTGTGATCTCAGAATTCAAGAAAAATCTGTCCCTGATATCGTCACATACACCTTTACAGTTGTAACACACTCTGCAGCTCCAAATATCGTATCATTTTATTTTACAAAATAAGCGTATGGTAATCTAAGGATATTATACTTTTCTAGTTGTCTTTGCAGCTAGAGAAGTCTGCATGGGGAATTTGTGCAACTGCCCTTGCTCTTGGGGAGGCTTGGGTGTAGAATTTTGAGACTATACTCTGCATGTCCTTCCTTTCCCTCACTGCCATCTGAAATACAGATGGGATAGCCAAACCCTGATTCATAGGGTTAAAAACCTGTAACAGAAACTGGTAACTAAGGGAAATTCTTGAGTTCCTTTTACAGAACAGCAGATAAGGGAAGAGCTTGTTTGAAAACTCCTTCCTCTTGTAACACAACAAACCTGGCTGAAACCAGGGAAACCAATATAGCTCATCAGAGTCTGCTCAGAAGAGACCTGCTTGTCCCATGACCTACTGTCATCACAGCCCTTGCAGCCTTACTGGGTTGCCTCTGTCAACTATTAATGCGCACTTGCCAAGAGCACTGCCAACAACTGAACTATAATAAGGGCATTTGCCATCTGCCTCTGAGGAGACTGAACCCTGTGCTGCTGCAGCTGTTGACCTTCAACAATCCCTGAGGAAGTTCAGGGTGGAATGAGGCACTCTGTGCTCCAGGGAATCTGATGGGACAGGTCTTTATATAGTTGGATATTTGGGGGGAACAGATTTTATGATACCAATCCCTGCATCTCCTCATATCTAAAGTGAAAGTGAAAGTCACTCAGTCGTGTCTGACTCTTTGCGACCCCATGGACTATACAGCCCATGAAATTCTCCAGGCCACAATTCTGGAGTGGGTAGCCTTTCTCTTCTCCAGGGGATCTTCCCAACCCAGGGATTGAACCCAGGTCTCACGCATTGCAGGTGGATTCTTTACCAGTTGAGCCACCAGGTAAGCCCGAGCATACTGGAGTGGGTAGACTATCCCTTCACCAGCAGATCTTCCCAACCCAGGAATCGAATCAGGGTCCCCTGCATTGCAGGTGGATTCTTTACCCACTGAGCTATCAGGGAAGAGCCCCTTCATATCTAGAAAAGCACTAAATCCATTCATGGTGACATCATATCCTCGTGACTAGGAGAAAAACTCTTGTAAAGTAAACACTTGATTGCATTGAACTCCCCGTTCACCAAAACCTTATATATTGAACATCCCCCACTACTTCTTTGGAGCAGTCTCTCAGAGCTACCTGAGGTGCTGCCTACTGGGCTACAGTCCTCATTTTGTCCCAAATAAGACTTAACTCACAACTCTCAAATTGTGCATCTTTCTTAGTTGATACCTCACAAATAAACTCTCTGCTGCAAACCTGGGGTCTCAGTGTTTTGGCTTGCAGCTCCTTGGGCAAAAGAACCTGGTTCCCTAACAGCAGCAGTCAAACTTTTAACTTGCAGGTTAGTACAATGCCTTAAATGATACAGAAAAGAATGGAAGGGATGAATCAAGCCTTAACCTCCAAATCTGGATCCACGCTAGTAAAAGAAAAGAGGAAAACTCTAACAAAATAATAGTGAAGCTCAAGAGGGAGGGGATATACACATAATTATGGCTGATTTGTGGTGGTGTACGGCAGAAATCAAGACAACATTGTGAAGCAATTATTCTCCAATTAAAAAATTAAAAAAAAATAGTGACTATGGGCTATAAAATTAAGGATTTTGTACACACACATATTTCTTTTACTAATGGAAAAAAAAAAAAATCACTGGGGTGACCCAGAGGGATGGTACGGGGAGGGAGGTGAGAGGGGGGTTCAGGATGGGGAACATGTATATACCCTTGGCAGATTCATGTTGATGTATGGCAAAACCAATACAATATTGTAAAGTAATTAGCCTCCAATTAAAATAAATAAATTATTAAAAAATCACTGAGTTAAAAAGAAGAAACATTTTAGAAAGGAAAAACTGAAACATTTTTCAAGTGGAGAAAAATTTATAAACAAATCCCTTTCTCACAAAAACACCCCTGAGAGACAGACTGTTAAACACTCATCTGCACATTACTTGGGCCACGTTCAAGCCACTTGTGTAGGAGGGACAAATGCTTACCCAGCCAGGCATGGAGGAACAATCATCCCCTGTCTTTCTCACAATTCATCCAGATTCCTACCTCTGGTTTTTTTTTTTTTTTTTAATCCATGTTCTTTCAATTTTGATTTCTTTTCTTGTAATCCCCATCAATACCTGAATGGCCTTTAATAACTTGCTTTCTTTTCAGCTTCTGAATATAAGAGTCGGGTTTCAAGAGGAGCGAGACACAGGAGGAGCCCTAGGGACGAGCCAGGGCAGCTGACTTGACCCCTAGCTGCAGCTCCAGGTAAGTTTGCTCTTAATTTGACGTTCCAAGCATACTTCCATTGAGTCAGTTCAGTTCAGTCATGTCGGACTATTTGCGACCCCATGAATTGCAGCATGCCAGGCCTCCCTGTCCATCACCAACTCCCAAAGTTCACTCAAACTCACGTCCATTGAGTCGGTGATGCCATCCAGCCATCTCATCCTCTGTCGTCCCCTTTTCCTCCTGCCCCTAATCCCTCCCAGCATCAGAGTCTTTTCCAATGAGTCAACTTTTCACATGAGGTGGCCAAAGTACTGGAGTTTCAGCTTTAGCATCATTCCTTCCAAAGAACACCCAGGGCTGATCTCCTTTAGAATGGACTAGTTGGATCTCCTTGCAGTCCAAGGGACTCTCAAGAGTCTTCTCCAACACCACAGTTCAAAAGCATCAATTCCTTGGCACTCAGCTTTCTTCACAGTCCAACTCTCAGATCCATACATGACTACTGGAAAAACCATTCCATTAAATAACAATAAATCCCCTTGCTCAGGCTCCACGCTGCAGGTAGGTCTGACCCAGGCTCCTATCAAATTACCGCTTATTCTCTGGGTCCTGGGACATGTGACAAGTAGTGTGCACCCTGTAAGAGCTGGGATTCTTATTTCCCCAAGCTCTCTGGGACTGCTGAAAGTCAGCCTCACTGGCCTTCACAGCAAAGTTCTTGAGGATTGTCTTCAAGGTGCTAGATCCATGGCTGTGGTGGAGGGGTGGTGGTGATACAGACCTAGGAATTCTCACTCCTTGGAAAATGTTTAGGGTTATAATTATCCTCTCAATCATGACTAGCCCACATGGGGCTGTGGAATTTGACTGTACTGAGACTTCACTAATCCTACTCATGTCACTGTGGTTCCTCCTTTATATCACCATTCATAGGAGATCTCTGCTGATAGCTTCCATGTTTTTCACCAATGGTTGTTTTGCAAACAGACTTTGAGGGTGAACTCAGGATCTTTCCACTCCACTATATTGCCTAGACAATGATCTTAGTCCTCAGAATAATGAATTAGGTACTGCTGTCATGCCATAACAAAACTGAGAACTCTGATGTACAGAGAAATTATTAATTTGCTTAAGACAACACAGCCAGCAAGTGGTTTACTGGTGGGGTAGCTTTGAGTTCTTGGCAGCCATTCAGAACTCAGAGTATAGCTTAGGAAAGCTTCCAGGAAGATGAGGTAGAAAGGACAAGTTGAAGTATGCATAAACGATGCCCTAATAAAGGAACAGTAGATGAGCATTAGTCAAGAGAAAAAGAACATGCAGATATGGCAGATGTGAACAACGGATGGTGGGGGTTTGTAGATCTGTACAGAATTCTAGGGTCTGTAACCATTTGGGGAGCCTACAAAGGATGGAGAATTTACAGGATCTAGTCTGTAGGTTTACTGAACAACAATTTCCACAGCAAGACACTACATCTTTGCTGCCTGATAAGTCTTTGTTCCTTGTTGTTTCCTCAGGCCAACGAGGTCCTCCAGAGCTTCCTGCAGTCACAGGGAAGAGCAGACTAAGCCATCCTACAGGCAGACCAGGCCCTCACAGATGGGGACAAGGCCATGGCAGGTACAGGAAGGACTGAGCTCTCAAAGGGGAAGGTGGTTCCTGTGCTGCCCTTTGGCAGATGTGGGAACAAACACGTCCTGACACCAGACCTTCCTCTTCTTCCATGGAACCTCTCTGGTACATGTGGAAATAAACGAGGGAGTTTGGGTTATATGTACATCCAATCAGTGCTTCTACATCATGGGCTGAAACATGTTGTCTGATGTGGTAGCAGGAATAGTCAGACTCCTTCCCACAATATTAAAGCCACTTTATCTCTGAGCAAAGGAGGTGACAGCTCAGCATAACTCTTCCCTCTTTAAAACTCTTGTAAAAGAGCTGAGTGTGCCAAAAAGGATACAGCTAAGAGGGAACATGGAGAAGGCAATGGCAACCCACTCCAGTACTCTTGCCTGGAAAATCCCATGGACGAAGGAGCCTGGTGGGCTGCAGTCCATGGGGTCGCTAAGAGTTGGACACGACTGAGCGACTTTACTCTCACTTTTCACTTTCCTGCATTGGAGAAGGAAATGGCAACCCACTCCAGTGTTCTTGCCTGGAGAATCCCAGGGACGGGGGAGCCTCATGGGCTGACGTGTTTGGGGTCACACAGAGTCGGACACGACTGAAGTGACTTAGCAGCAGGAGGGAACAGGAGATGCTAAGAGAGAAACAGAATGAGAAGGAACAAAAAATGGAGGCACAAGAGAGAAGCTTCAAAGAAAACTTCACCCAACTGTAAGAGAAGATGGATAGGGAAAGAGAAACCCTTCTGAGAGAGCAGGAAACGATGCTGGAGCACAAGCTGAAGGTAAGTCTAAACGGGCCTGGGCGGGACCTGATGGGGAACCCCTAACTCCTCAGGAATAAAGGGAGAGGAATTTGACCTTAAATCAGATCCCGGAGGGAAAGACAAAAACGTAGGATTCACTGTAACATCAAAGAGATGTGAATCTTGCTGAAGGTTTACCTCTGAAAGACTCAGCACCTTCTGTAGTGTTAGTGTTTGAATGGGACCAATAACATGGCCCAGGCTCCTGGGCTGCTGTTCATGGTGATTACAGCATCACATTTGTTCCCAAGTGAATAGGACCTCAGTCTTAGAGTCCTTAGAATTTGGGTGACAACCATCAGAGACCTGGAATAGTTCCATCTGCTTTTGAAGGTATCAGATTGTGCCGGTATGAAATACAGGATACTAAACTGTAAAACTTACTACATTTGTTTCCACATCTGCCTGATTCATTTTACACACCTAGAGTAAACGCTTTCTTTGTCTGTCTGGAATTTGATGGACAGAGTTCTAAAGCAAGTCAGGAGTACCATTTTGGTGACATATGTATGGTCATTCTACCTCAGTGAAACTGACAAATATTTAGAATTCACTCACATATTCTCCCAAAGTGTATTCTTAGGGCTGGAACCCCTTCTTGGGGTAGTTTTCAGGCATGACCTAGGCCCAAATCTTCTGTGCCCAGAAAGATGGTCTTGAGGGAACATGGGAAGCTCCAAATCCTGGAAGTTCTCTCTTCCCTGGTACAAATGTTTGCAAATATTAGACTAATATCAAAAAGCATCTAAGGTATTAGAGAAATAGATGCACATGCATATCACCTGGAGCTGTTTGGTACAGAATGCTAATCTGGGGCATTTTCAAAAGGGGAATCTCCTTTTTTACAGATGCAAAAAGAAATACTTACAGAAGGATTTCAAAAGGAAGCTGAGGAGCTAACTAAAGAGATAGATTAGCTAAAAGAAGATATTGAAACAACTGAAAATAAGTCCTTCATTTCAAATGTCCTTAATATGGCTGCTGCTGCTGCTAAGTCACTTCAGTCCTGTCCGACTCTGTGCAACCCCATAGACAGCAGCCCACCAGGCTCCCAGGCTAGCATGACATTAATTGCAATATTCGCTGGGGCTTATAAAGCACTTGGTGTGGGACTAAAACTTCTCAGTGATCGTATGAAAGGGACTGAGAAACCCTACTAAGTATATTTTGAAAGGCTTCTTATGTTTTAGTAGTGTAACACTACAGTTCATTTTAAAATATGTTTATCATTATAGTTTTATTCAGGAGGAGCTTACAAATAAAAACTGACTACCAAAAAATTACTAAAGTTATTACAAAAGTGAGTACCAGGGCCTCATATGCAAAAAAAAAAAATTTTTTTTTGATTAAATTAGTTAATTTTAATAAATGGAAAACAACTTGTAAGATAATGATTAATTCTAGAAAAGTGTTAAGAAAAGCAAGAAACAAATGAGAAGAGGAAGAACATTTGCAGTCTATAATACAGTCATGGAGATCAATTCTTTAAGTTATAATGATCCCTTAGAAATCAGTGAGGAAAAAGCAACAAAGAAGTTTTTAAATGGGCAGAAATATACAAGAGAAATTGTGTTAAACTTTACTGATTATAAATGATGTACAAGGTAAAATTAAGAGGGACCTCTGTCACCTCCCAGATGGTCCAGAAAGAAAAGTTTGGACAAGGCAAGGGTACCAGGCTGGCAAGGGTACCAGGAAATGGGGTCTCTGATAAATGCTAGGGAGAGTGAAAATTGGTGCAAATATGTACCAAAGATTTAAATGCAAATATTGCTGATACAGAAGTCCACATTTAGCAATTTATCTTGCAGGTTTATTTACCCAAGTTGAAAATGACATATGTAGCAGTATATTTGCTGCAGGATTGTTGTAATTCCAGAAGAGGAAACAACTTTAAAGTCCATCTGTCATACAGTAGTGAGATAAATCCTGAGACACACTTACACAGGAATACTCTACAGTCACTGAAGTGAAAGAGAAACTCTATTTGTGCTAACATGAGAAAACCTCAAGATGCAGAAAGTGTGTATAGTTATATTACTGAATGGAAAAATAATGAATATGTGCATATATTATCATCTATCTTTGGAAAATACAGAAGAAATTGGTATCCATGAGCACAATAGGAATGGACCTGCATATTTGATGTGAGACATGAGAGGATAACCAACTTTGCATGACACATTCCTCTGTGACTTTTATACTTTGCAGAAATTCTTACTTATTGAAACATAAATATAGTTATTAAAATTAAAAACAGAAGCTTAACACACAGATTGGAAAAGAGACTTCTCTTCAAGAATATGGGAAACAGCTTCTTAAGGAAGCAGGACTAGGAAGAAAGTGTCAAGTAGAGTCCTTTGGTCTCCTCAGGCTCAGATTTTTTTTCTGCTAATTGTGTGAGCATTGAGTGTAACACAGGCAAGAACATTTAAACAACCAATCTGCAGTCTAGGGAAGCCCTGCTCTATGAAGCAAACACCTGGTCCATGGTTACCAGTTATGGCAGGTCCTCTGGCCTTAAAGTTCTATCAAGGGCTGGTCTTCTCTGGGATGCGGTTAATAAGAGCAGTAGAAGGGAGCCTTGGAACAGCACAGCTGGCAGGAGCCATGGCCCCTCCTGTTTGTGCAAGAGGATTGGGACCTGCTCAGTTTCCCCAACATATCACATGTCTTGAGCAACACTGATTTCATTATTACTATTGGCTCTTATGCCCCTTAACAGACTCTTTTTCTTAATTCAAAAAAGACTTCCTGTACAAAGATCACCTTTTCTAAAATGTTATATTCTAGATTTGGTCAATTCACATTCTATTAACCACCCTATGGGTATTAATTGAAGTCAGCATCTAAACATACACAGCACACTATTATTTGAAATATTTTAATGTTAACTGCCACATGGAGGAAATACCTTTTTCAGTTACAATCTGCCATTGACTTGAATATTTGTCTCTTAATTGCTCACTAGAATCAAACATCATTATTATACCTGAAGCTTCATTACTTGCCCCTGGCTTCTGTCCAAACCAAAAAGACAAATAAAATCCCTCATTGAAGCCTCCTTTTTATGTAAGCAATTTTATTAAGATAATTCATCCATGTACATCGGACACGCTGTACAACAGGTATTGTGTGATGTCATTAATACTTACCTAGAAAATATACGAAAATACCCATCATCTAGCAGAAAATTTTCTTTTGAAATAAATGATTTCTCTTTTTCAAAGGAAAAGCACTTTCCAGTTGGGTGTGTTCTATTATTCTACTATGATTATAAAGGAATTCAAAATCATTGAAAAATATTCACTATTGACACAAAAGTATAAAAATAATAAACTACAATTCTAACAGTGAGCTAGAAATGCTGGTTATAATGGAATACATAATTTTCAAGATTCTCAGGTGTTTATTATTTATGTATAAATGTTTTCATAAAAGAACAGTTTTGTACCTATTATGAATTGAGTTATTCACAATCAACATGCCAAAATTTCTCTATAGAGAGTAACCTTGGTCATCTGAAAAGAGGTGTGAAATGTAGGGGGAAATTCCATTCCTTCATATTACTGGTGAATTAAAACTCTTAAAGAAATTCCTCTTCATAACAATTTAAAAAGAGGACATTTTTATATCATTGAATAAGCAGGCCTAGTACATGCATGGGGTTCCCTCATGTCTCAAACAGTAAACAATCTGCTTCCAATGATAGAGACGTGGGTTCAATCCCTGGGTCGGGAAGATCCCCTGGAGAAGGGCATGGCAACCCACTCCAGTATTCTTGCCTGGAGAATCCCAAGGACTGAGGAGCCTGGTGGGCCACAGTCCATGGGGTTGCAAGGAGTCGGACACAACTAAGCGAATAACACTAGAACATGCATATAGGTAGACTGTAATCAGATGGTAAAGAATCTGCCTGCAATACAGGAGACCTGGATTCGATCTCTGGGTCAGGATGGTCCTCTGGAGAAACGAATGGATACCCATTCCAGTATTTATGCCTGGAGAATTCCATGGACAGAAAAGCCTGGTGGGCTACAATCCCATGGGATCACAAAGAGTCAGACATGACTGACTAACACACACACACACATGACTAGAAAGGATAAAATGGTTTCATTTTATATCATTTATATCATTTTATATATCAAAGCAAATAAGTCCTTTCCATTGCATTTTTTAGCCAGTACAGAGCACGTTTCCTTAAGATCAAAAGGGACCTTGTTTTCCCATAAGATGACGAAAACTGCAGAATTTGCTATTACATGCTAAATTTTCTGAGCCTTGCTTCATAGTGTTCAACTCATGCTAAGTTGGAAGCTGAGTAATCTATTGTTAGGTTAATTGCCCTCATGGGAAAGAATAATTTTACATCTCAGCTCCCTGAGAAGAAATGATTACAGCCAGAACTGAACCTAGGTTAAGCCACCGAGATGTCAGGGAGCCTGAAAATAAAACTACCATTGTTGTTGTTCAGTCACTCAGTCATGTCCAACTCTTTGCAACCCCATGAACTGCAGCTTGTCAGGCTTCCCTGTCTTTTACTATCACCCAAAGTTTGCTCAAACTCATGTCCATTGAGTCTGTGATGCCATCCAACCATCTCATCCTCTGTCGCCCCTTTCTCCTCCTTCCTTCAGTCTTTCCCAGGGTCTTTTCCAGAGTGAGTTGGTTCTTCGCATCATGTGGCCAAAGTATTGGAGCTTCAGTTTCAGCATCAGTCCTTCCAATGAATGTTCAGGATTGATTTCCTTTAGGATTGACTGGTTTGATCTCCATGCTGTCCAAGGGACTCTCGACAGTCTTCTCCAGCACCACAATTTGAAAGCATCAATTCTTTGGTGTTCAGCCTTCTTTAGGGTCCAACTCTCACATCTGTACTTGACTACTGGAAAAACCATAGCTTTGGCTATATGTACCTTTTTTTGCAAAGTGATGTCTCTGCTTTATAAAATGCTGTCTAGGTTGGTCATAGCTTTCCTTCCAAGGAGCAAGCATCTTTTAATTTCATGGCTGCAGTCACTGTCTACACTAATTTTGAAGCCCAGGAAAATAAGCCTGTCCATGTTTTCTCCATCTATTTGCCATAAAGAGATGGGACCAGACACCATGATCTTCATTTTCTGAATATTGAGTTTTAAGCCAGCTTTTTCACTCTCCTCTTTCACCTTCATCGAGAGGTTCTTTAGTTCCTCTTTGCTTTCTGCCATTAGAGTGGTGTCATTCACATATCAGAGGTTATTGATATTTCTCCCAGCAATCTTGATTCCAGCTTGTGAGTCATCCAACCCAGCATTTCATATGATGTACTCGACATGTATGTTAAATAAGCAGGGTGACAATATGCAGCCTTGATGTACTCCTTTCCCAATTTTGAACCACTCCATTGCTCCATGCTTGGTTCTAACTGTTGCTTCTTTACCTGCATACAGGTTTCTCAGGAGTCAGATAAGGTGGTCTGGTATTCCCATTTTTTTAAGGATTTTCCACACACTTTATTGTTTATTGTGATCCACACGCTCAAAGGCTTTAGGGTAGTCAGTGAAGCAAAAGTACATGTTTTTTTTTTTTTTTTTTTTTTAGTTCCCTTGCTTTTTCTATGATCCAACAGATGTTGGCAATTTGATCTCTGGTTCCTCTGCCTTTTCTAAATCTGTACATCTGGAAGTTCTCAGTTCATGTACTGTTGAATCCTAGCTTGAAGGATCCTAAGCATTATCCCATATATCCCAGCTATTCCACTTCTGGTTATTTACCCAAAGAATAGGAAAAGTAATTCAAAAGGGTATAAAAGTGTAGTCACACAGTCGTGTGATCACTCTTTGATCCTATGGACTGTAGCCTGTCGGGCTCCTCCATCCATGGGATTTTCCAGGCAAGAATACTGGAGTGGGCTGCCATTTCCTTCTCCAGGGGATCTTCTGGACCCAGGGATTGACTCAGACCTCCCACATTACGGGCAGACTCTTTATCATCTGAGCCACCAGGGACTACCTCAAAAGGATACAGGCACCCCTATATTCTTTGCAGTTTCATTGGCAATAGTCAAGATATGGAAACAACCGAAGTGCCTGTCAATGAATAAATGGACAAAAAAGATGTTTTATATATAAATACAATAAATACTAGTCAGCCATAAAATAGAATGAAATTCTGACATTTGCAACACTGATGGACCTTGACACTATTATGCTGAATGAAATAGATCAAGTGGAGAAAGACAAATACCATATTATTTCACTCGTATGAGGAGACAAAAAGGAAAAGGCAAATAAGCAAACAAAGTAAAATAAAATGAACCCATAGATTCAGTGAACAATTGGCAATTACAAGAGGAAACGGTGCCGGGGGCAGACAAAATTGGTGAAGAGAATCAACTGTATAGTGATGAATGACAAGTGTATTTGTGGTAGTGATCATTTATTTCTATATACAGATGTCAAATTATAGTGATGTACACATGAAACATAGTTTTAAAAATAGAGAAAGTACATTTGCCCAAATATCTCAAAAGAAACACTCTAAAAGAGAGGTGGGGAAATGAACTTTCTTCAGGTTATAAACTTAAAGAATTCACCATCATTTACCTTGATATTATATGCAATTTACAAAAAGTTTCAATTGTCCCTGGTATCAAGGTTTTGGTTTGTTTCCCACATAAACAGTACATTTTTTGATCAAATTAAGAAGCTGGATTCCAAGCATTAGACCTATTTCAAAGTAATCCTGCCCTACTTTCATTTTCAATTTCACTTCTATTAACCATAAACTGTACTTCACATTTTGTCCTAAAATTGACACCAGCACTTTACATTCATGAAGAAGGGTCGAGATAAACTTTAGAACTCATCATTTACAAAATATTAATCAAACAAAGCAAGAAAGGAAACAAGGGAGGAGACAAGCAGAATCCATGCATTGTTGCCCAGATTTTCTCAAATTAGACTTAAATACAGCCTTAAATTCTATGGACACACTGATATGTCATTTGAGAACCTGACACCAATTTCTTGGAAGCTTAGTTAAGAAATAACTTTCGAGAACAGCCAAGATGGAATTTTAGAAAGACCCTGAGCTCAAGAGTCGGACACGACTGAGCGACTGATCTGATCTGATCTGATCTGAGCTTTCTTCCACTTATGAGCACACCAAACCAAAACTACTTGCAGAGAAACAATCAATGGAAAAGATGGGAAAATACCAGAATAGATCTTCTATAAATAAAGACATAAGGAGGGAATGACAAGGAGATTGGTAGGAGGGGCAAAATCACAATATCATTAGATCCCATACACCCTGAGTGAGGGAACCCTCAAACTGGAGAATAATCATATTGTAGAGGTTCTCCTGCAGGAGCGAGAGTTCTGAGCCCCACTTCAGGCTCTTGAACACAGGACTCCAATACCAGAAAGATGAGCCCCAGAGCATCTAACTTTGAAGGCCAATAGGGCATAGTTTCAGGAATCCCACAGAACTTTGGGAAATAGAGACTCAGTCTCAAACCGCACACATAAAACTTCACTTGCATGAGGACCCAGAGAAAAAGCAGCAATTTGATAGGAGCCTGGGCCAGTCCTACTGGCTAATTTTGGAGTCTCCTGCAGAGGCGAGGTGGTGATTGTAGATCACCCTGGAGACACAGATTCTGGGTGGCAGCCATATTGAGGAACTTTGAACCACATGAGCACTCTTGGCAGCTGCCACATGGACTCTTTAGTGCCAAGATCTGTCCCTACCCAAAAGGTTGAAGACAATTTAAGAGACCCTATACCATTAAGCTGACACATATTTTCAGTGTAGTATAGGGGTCCTAGAGGAGAAGAGAGAGAGGGAGTGGGGTGAGAATATAACTGAAGACATCATAGCTGAAAACCTCCCTAACCTGGAAAAGGAAACAGACACTAGAGTCTAGGAAGTGGAGAGTGTTTCACATAACATGAATCCAGAGCAAAACACCAAGATACATTATAATTAAAAAGACAACCAACTTTCTGCCCGTGGACGCCGCCGAGAAAGCATCGTTGAACTCTTCCCCACCTCCACTGCCGTCATGTCTAAATCAGTCTCCCAAAGAGCTGGAACAGCTGCGGAAGCTCTTCATCGGAGGATTGAGCTTTGAAACAACTGATGAGAGTCTGAGGAGCCATTTTGAGCAATGGGGAATGCTCACAGACTGTGTGGTAATGGATCCAAACACCAAGCGCTCCAGAGGCTTTGGGTTTGTCACATACACCACGGTGGAGGAGGTGGATGCGGCCATGAATGCAAGGCCACAGAAGATGGACGGAAGAGTTGTGGAACCAAAGAGGGCCGTCTCAAGAGAAGATTCTCAAAGACCTGGTGCCCACTTAACTGTGAAAAAGATTTTTGTTGGCGGCATTAAAGAAGACACTGAAGAACATCACCTGAGAGATTATTTTGAACAGTATGGGAAAATTGAAGTAATTGAAATCATGACTGACCGAGGCAGTGGCAAAAAGAGAGGCTTTGCTTTTGTAACCTTTGATGACCATGACTCCGTAGACAAGATTGTCATTCAGAAATACCACACTGGGAATGGCCACAACTGTGAAGTGAGAAAAGCCCTGTCTAAGCAAGAGATGGCTAGTGCTTCATCCAGCCAGAGAGGTCGAAGTGGTTCTGGAAACTTTGGTGGCGGTCGTGGAGGTGGTTTTGGTGGGAATGACAACTTTGGTCGTGGAGGAAACTTCAGTGGTCGAGGTGGCTTTGCTGGCAGCCGTGGTGGTGGCGGATATGCTGGCAGTGGGGATGGATATAATGGATTTGGTAATGACGGAAGCAATTTTGGAGGTGGCGGAAGCTACAATGATTTTGGCAATTACAACAATCAATCCTCAAATTTTGGACCCATGAAAGGAGGAAACTTTGGAGGCAGAAGTTCTGGCCCCTATGGTGATGGAGGCCAATACTTTGCCAAACCATGAAACCAAGGTGGCTATGGTGGCTCCAGCAGCAGCAGTAGCTATGGCAGTGGCAGAAGGTTTTAATTACTGCCAGGAAACAAAGCTTAGCAGGAGAGGAGAGCCAGAGAAGTGACAGGGAAGCTACAGGTTACCACAGATTTGTGAACTCAGCCAAGCACAGTGGTGGCAGGGCCTAGCTGCTACAAAGAAGACATGTTTTAGACAATACTCATGTGTATGGGCAAAAAACTTGAGGACTGTACTTGTGACTAATTATGTAACAGGTTATTTTAGTTTCTGTTCTGTGGAAAGTGTAAAGCATTCCAACAAAGGGTTTTAATGTAGATTTTTTTTTTTTCTTGCACCCATGCTGTTGATTGCTAAATGTAATAGTCTGATCATGACGCTGAATAAATGTCTTTGAAAAAAAAAAGACAATCAGAAACTATAAAACTAGAGGAAAACATAGGCAAAACACTCTCTGAGATAAATCGCAGCAAGATCCTCTACGACCCACCTCCCAGAGTAATGGAAATAAAAGCAAAAATAAACAAATGGGACCTAATTAAACTTAAAAGCTTTTGCACAATGAAGTAAGCTATAAGCAAGGTAAAAAGAGTCTTCAGAATGGGAGAAAATAATAGCAAATGAAGCAACTGACAAAGAATTAATCTCAAAAATATATAAGTAGCTCATGAAGCTCAATTCCAGGAAAATAAATGACCCAACCAAAAAATGAGCCAAAGAACTAACAGACATTTCTCCAAAGAAGACATACAGATGGCTAACTAACACATTAAAATATGCTCAACATCACTCATTATCAGAGAAATGCAAATCAAAACCACAATAAGGTACCATCTCATGCCAGTCAGAATGGCTGCTATCCAAAAGTCTATAAGCAATAAATGCTGGAGATGGTGTGAACAAAAAGGAACCCTCTTGCACTGTTGGTGGGAATGCAAACTAGTACAGCCACTATGGAGAACAGTGTGGAGATTCCGTAAAAAACTGGAAATAGAACTGCCATATGACCCAGGAATCCCACTGCTGGGCATATACACCAAGGAAACCAGAATTGAAAGAGACACATGTACCCCAATGTTCATTGCAGCATTGTTTACAATAGCTAGGACATGGAAGCAGCCTAGATGTCCATCAGCAGATTAATGGATAAGAAAGCTGTGGTATATATACACAATGAACTATTACTCAGCTATTAAAAAGAATGCATTTGAATCAGTTCTAATGAAGCAGATGAACCTGGAGCCTATTATACAGAGTGAAGTAAGTCAGAAAGAAAACATCAATACAGTATGCTGCTGCTGCTAAGTCACTTCAGTCATGTCCGACTCTGTGCGACCCCATAGACGGTAGCCCACCAGGCTCCCCCGTCCCTGGGATTCTCCAGGAAAGAACACTAGAATGGGTTGCCATTTCCTTCTCCAGTGCATGAAAGTGAAAAGTAAAAGTGAAGTCACTCAGTCGCGTCCTACTCTTTGCGATCCCATGGACTGCAGCCTACCAGGCTCCTCCGTCCATGGGATTTTCCAGGCATATTAATGCATATATATGAAATTCAGAAAGATGGTAACTATGACCTTATATGCGAGACTGCAAAAGTGACACAGATGTAAAGGACAGACTTTTGGACTCTGTGGGAGAAGGCGAGGGTGGGATGATTTGAGAGAATAGCATTGAAACATGTGTATTATCATATGTGAAATAGATGTCCAGTCCAGGTTCGATGCATGAGACAGGGTGCTCAAGGCCAGTTCACTGGGATGACCCTGAGGGATGGGATGGGGAGGGAGATGGGGGGGGGGTTCAGGATGAGGAATTCATGTATACCCATGGCTGATTCATGTCAATGTATGGCAAAAAAAACACTACAATATTGTAAAGTAATTAGCCTCCAATTAAAATAAATTAATTAAAAAATAAAATGAAATAAAATTAATATAAATTGGTACAGCCACTATGGGGCTTCCCGGGTGGCTCAGGGATAAAGAATCCACCTGCCAGTGCAGGAGACAAAAAAGACTAGGGTTCAATCCCTGGCTAGGGTAGATCCCCTGGAAAAAGAAATGGCAACCCACTTCTGTATTCATGCCTGGAAAATTCCATGGACAGAGGATCCTGGTGGGCTAGTCTATGGGGTCACAAAAGAGTCAGACACAACTAAGCACAGCGCAGCATAGCCTCTATGGAGAACAGTATGGATGGTCCTTAAAAAACTAAAAAGAGAACTACTACATGACCAACAGTTGCACTCCTAGGCGTATACCCAGAGAAAACCATAATTCAAAAAGACACATGCACCCCAATTTTCATTGCAGCACTATTTGCTATAGCCAGGACATGGAAGCAACCTAAATGTCCCTCAACAGAGGCACAGATACAGAAGATGTGGTACGTATATACAGTGGAATATTACTCAACCATAAAAAGATCAAAATAATACCATTTGCAGCAACATGGATGGATCTGAAGATTGTCATTACTAAGTGAATTCAGACACAAGAAGACAAATATCATATGATATCTCTTATATATGGAATCTACAAAAAGAGTACAAATGAACTTATCTACAAAACAGAAGTAGAGTCACAGATCTAGAAAACAAACTTATGGTTACCAAGGGATAGGAGGGGAGGGATAAATTGGAAGATTGTGATTGACATATACATACTGCTATATATAAAATAGATAACTACACAGGACCTACTGTATAGCACAGGAAACTCTACTCAGTACTCTGTAATGGCCTATATGGGATAAGAACCTTTAAAGAAAAAAAAGTGGATATATGTATATGTATAACTGATTCATTTTGCTGTACACCTTAAACTAACATAGCATTGTAAATCAACTATACTTCAATAAAAATTTAAAATAAAATAAAAGATGGGCAAAAATTAAAAAAATACAGACAAAGAGGCAATACTAAAAGAAACAAGGGAATATAAGCAAATAATATGCAAAAGAACTTCCATAAGCTATCAACTATTTTTTCAGCAGAAACTGCAGACTAGATGAAATATATAGACACCATATATTTAAAGTGATAAAAAGGAAAAAACAGAACTAAGCCTGCTATGTGCAACAGGGCAATCATTAAGACTTGATGGAGAGTTCAAAGGTGTTACAGATAAGCAAAAGCTAAAAGAGTTCAATACCACCAAACAATAATAACAACAAATGATAAAAGAACTTCTAGGCAAAAATGGCCATAAGTAAAACAAGAAAATTATGAAATGAAAGGCTCAACAGTAAAGGCAGGAAATAAGCCACACACAAATCTAATATGGAGATTACAGGACAAAAGCAGTAAAATGGTCTCTAACCACAAGGAGCAATTAAAGGATACACAAAATAAAGAGATGCAAAATAGGCTATCAAAAATTGTAATCTTGAAGGAAGGAGAATACAAATGCAGGGTTTTGAAAATGTATTTGAAAATGACATATTAATAACTTGAAAAAAATATATACATACATAGCCTTTCATTGGAGAAGGCAATGGCAACCCACTCCAGTACTCTTGCCTGGAAAATCCGATGGACAGAGGAGCCTGGTAGGCTGCAGTCCATGGGGTCGCTAAGAGTCAGACATGACTGAGCGACTTCACTTTCACTTTTCACTTTGAAGCATTGGAGAAGGAAATGGCAACCCATTCCAGTGTTCTTGCCTGGAAAATCCCAGGGACGGGGAGCCTGGTGGGGTTGCACAGAGTCAGACATGACTGAAGCGACTTAGCAGCAACATCAGATCAGATCAGATCAGATCAGTCGCTCAGTCCTGTCCAACTCTTTGCGACCCCATGAATCGCAGCACGCCAGGCCTCCCTGTCCATCACCAACTCTCGGAGTTCACCCAGAGTCCCGTCCCTCGAGTCAGTGATGCCATCCAGCCATCTCATCCTCTGTCGTCCCCTTCTCCTCCTGCCCCCAATCCCTCCCAGCATCAGAGTCTTTTCCAATGAGTCAACTCTTCGCATGAGGTGGCCAAAGTACTGGAGTTTCACCTTTAGCATCATTCCTTCCAAAGAAATCCCAGGGCTCATCTCCTTCAGAATGGACTGGTTGGATCTCCTTGCAGTCCAAGGGACTCTCAAGAGTCTTCTCCAACATCACAGTTCAAAAGCATCAATTCTTCGGTGCTCAGCCTTCTTCACAGTCCAACTCTTACATCCATACACGACCACAGGAATAACCATAGCCTTGACTAGACGAACCTTTGTTGGCAACATAGTCTTTAATTAAAAAAAGGAACTTCCCGGTAACTGCAAATCAAAAATCTGTAATAGATGTACACAAATAACTCAAGGAATCTAAACACAACATTGTAGTTAGTCATCAAATCATAAAAGAAGAGAGCAAAAGATGAAGAAAGAGGAAAAGAAGACCTACAAAAACATTTCCAAAACAATTCACCAACTGGCCATAAGAACATACATATTGATCATTATCTTGAGTGTACATATCCAAAATGCTCCAACCAAAAGACATAGAGTGGCTGAATGGAAACAAAAACAAGACCTGTGTATATGCTGCCTACAAGAGGCTCACTTCAGATCTATAGACACATACAGTTTGAAAGTGAGCAGATGGAAAAAGAGATTTCATGCTAATAGAAATCAAATGAAAGCTAGAATAGCACTCTTCCCAAGGCCTCTTCCAGCCAGATAGGCCCCTGGCCCTGGACCACATCCAACCATCAGGGTCTTTCCTGGCTGCAGGGGTTCCCCAGGCCTGAGCTGCACCTCCTGTGCCCCCACTCGACCAAGGCTGAGCATCACCACCTTCCAAGGCTTCTTCCAGCTGCACCGGCCCTTATGGGGTACCTGTGGAAACCTGCATCCCTGACAGCCTGCATAGGCACATGTGAGCAGAAGCAGCTCCAGGAGTAAACGCTGGTGAGAAGAGCACACACAGAGGTCGGATGACACAACAGGTCCAGAGAGCTGCCTAGAGGCCTTGGCGGCCTGCCTGGGAGGCAGAGATATATGTTGTAGCTCACCATGGGGGCAAGGACCCTGAGAGAGGATGCACCAGGAAATTATTTTATTTTTTACTTTAAAAAAATTATATTATTATTAATATTGTTTTAGTTTTTTATCTTATTTTTTACTCTTTTTGTCTTTTAAAAATTTTTTATTTATTTTAATTGGAGGCTAATTACAATATTGTAGTGGTTTTTGCCATATATTGACATGAATCAGCCATGGGTGTACATGTGTTCCCCATCCTGACCCTCCCTGCCACCTCCCTCCCCATCCCATTCCTCAGGGTCATCTCAGTGCACCAGCCCTGAGCACCCTGTCTCATGCATCGAACCTGGACTGGACATCTATTTCACATATGATAATATACATGTTTCAATGCTATTCCCTCAAATCATCCCACCCTCGCCCTCTCCTACAGAGTCCAAAAGACTGTTCTATACATCTGTGTCTCTTTTGCTGTCTTGCATATAGGGTCATCGTTACCATCTTTCTGAATTCCATATATATATGCTAGTATAATATTGTATTGGTGTTTTTCTTTCTGACTTATATTTATTTTGCCATTGTGGGCTTCCCTAGTAGCTCAGCTGGTAAAGAAGCTGCCTGCAATGCAAGAGCCCCAGTTTGATCCCTGGTTTGGGAAGGTATCCTGAAGAAGATATAGGCTACCCACTCCAGGTTTCTTGGGCTTCCCTGGTGGCTCAGATGTAAAGAATCCACCTGCAATGCAGGAGACCTGGGTTTAATCCCTGGGTTGGGAAGATTCCCTGGAGAAGGGAACAGCTTCCCACTCCAGTATTCTTGCCTGGAAAATGCCATGGACAGAGGAGTCTGGCAGGCTACAGTCCTTGGGGTCACAAAGAGTCGGACATGACTGAGAGACTTTCACTCACTTTCACATTTTTTTTTTTTTTAAACTATTGTGGATTCTTTACTTTGAATACTGCTGTTCCATATTTATTGCTTTTTTTTTTATTTATTGCTATTTATTTATTGCTTTTATTTATTGCTATTCTTTGTTATTATTCTTTTCTTTACTGTTGCTGTCTTTTGCTTTTTGTTTGTTTTCATTCAGCCTGGCTTGCAGAGGCTTGACTCTCAAGCTAAGAGTTGGGCTTGGGCTCTTGTGGTATGAGTGCTGAGTCCAATCCACGGGACTAACAGAGAATTTCAGGTCTCAAAGAATATTAATCAGTGTGAGGTCTCCTGGACATCTTCATCTTGGCACCAAGACAAATAGATGAAAAGATATAGCATGTTAAGTGTTGTAAGAATTAATATTGGTCAAATGATTATGCTTCTCAAGGCAATACACAGACCCAATACAATCCCTATCAAGTTACCAATGGCATTTTCCCCAGAAATAGAATTAAAACATCTTAAAATTGGGAAGGAGATGCAAAATTAGTAAACAGAGATCTATTGCACTCAATACACTGAATACAGGCCATCAGGAAGAGAAGGAAACAATCCCATTTACCATTCCATCAAAAACAGTAAACAGCATAAGAGTAATCTTACCTAAGGAGGCAAAAGATATGTACTCTGAAAACTATAAGACATTGATCAAGGAAATGAGAGATGACACCAACAAATGGAAAGATATACCATGTTTCTGGATTGGAAGAATCAGTATTGTAAAAAAGGGCCATGATAACCAAGATAATCTACAGATTAGTGCTATCCCTATGAAAATACCAGTAGAATTTTTCACAGACCTAGAACAAAAAGGTTTTCATTCTGTATGAAAACACAAAAGACCCCCAAAAGCCAACTGGGGAGGATGACTGAGGGTGGGATTGTAAACCTGAGTGTGGAGGAAGGGATGCCACTCTTCGCACCTCATCTGGTGTCCATGCCTCAGAGCAGAAAACAGAAACGAAGAAAGAAAGACAATCTAACTAACCTCTCCAAAAGAGGTAATGTGGCTTAGACCTGATTTCCTCTCTTTTTATCAACCCAGTCCATTACAGGATGGATGTAACATCCTGCTCCGTTTTCTGTTTCTAAAGAGAAGCATTTTCCCCAGAACCAAACACAGGAGGGGCTCCAGAAATAAGCAAAGAAAGCTGAGAAATCGTTCCCTGGCTGCAGAATACACACAAAGCAAGTACACTCCTAAAATTTACTTGTGAACACTTTTTGGTTGACTAGAAAGAGCAATAAATCCCCCAGCACAGAGCCCACACTTCGGGAAGGGAGGCAAGAGGTCATGGAAGGAGCAAAGGATGAGCAGCCTGCAGGGAGCTTTTCTCCTGCCACTCAGCCTCTCAGTTTGGACCTGAGGCAGCTGGGAGGCAACAGCCTATGCAACTGTGTCCTGGATGGATGCTCCTCCTCCAGCATCCATCCAGGAGTGCAGAAAGGAGCCCACCACGGAATACAGAGGTGTGCATCCTAACTCTTCTGAGAAAAGGGGGCTGAAGTCCTTCCTAGGACTGCATGACCCAACGCCTACCTCTTCAGAGAGGCACTGGCTAAGGTCGCTTCCCCCTGTCCCTATCTCCCCAACTCTGACTGCATCCTGACTAGTCCTTGCTGGGCACCGGAAAAAAAGAGACAGAAAAGAAGGCTCTTAACATAAAGACTATTTAAATCTTAAAACACAGACAGGATTATTTTTGTATTAAAAATATTAATATTCCATGAGGGAAGAATGGGAGGAAGAGATAGCTAAGAATTTGGGGATCAACATGTACTCACTGCAATATTGAAAATGGCTAACCAATGAGGTCCTACTGTATGGCACATGGAACTCTCCTCAGTGTTATGAGGCAGCCTAGATTGGATAGAAGTTTGTGGGAGAATGGATACATGTATATGTATGACAGAGTTCCTTTGCTGTCTGCCTGAAACTATCACAACATTGTTAATCAGCTGTACCCCAATATAAAATAAAAAGTTTTTTAAAGTATTTAGCATCTCAAATACTACACAACTCTATTGTACAGAATTATTCAATTTCCTTCTCACTAATCAACTATAAATAATATGTTAAGGTCTAATTGTGTTGGTTTATCATGCACCATTTTTAATACCTGGCCCATTCAGTTACTGCCTCAGAATAACTTGTGGTATTAGCTGAAAATACAATTGCTGTACTTTTAACTATTACTTTAGATAACTCTCCTGAACAATAATCTTTGAAAAACACTGGACATCTTCTACCATCTAATAACACTATTTCATTCTACTTGGGTAGTTTTGAAGTTTCTGGTTTAGGTACCTCAGTGTACTTTGAATGAAAAAAAAAAAAAAAAAAAAACATTGTAAACTCTAGAGCTCCTATACAAAGCTTTATCAGTATTTAATATCAGAAAGGGAATCTACAATTCCTCTTGTTTATAGCTGCTCACCTTAAAATTAAGCAGTTATTTTTCAAGTAAAAGTGAGTTTATTCAGGAATAGCAAAGGAAGTCTAATTCCAGAATAGCAAGCTATAGAAAAGCCATGGGCAAATCTAACAAAGAAGAATATTATTTAATGGAGAAAAGGAAGGAGTTGGGAAAGATTATTTTCAAAACAAGTCCATTGGTAAAAAATAAGAACTCATGGTGATAACTCGTCCTCATTGGCTGAGTTGTTGGGGAGTCAATTCTTCTAGGAGACGCAATGTACATCTTTTCCTGTTGGAGACTGTCACTGATGACTCCCTTGTTGAAGATTTTCCCCTTGGGGTCTGTAATGACCTCCAAACATATTACATGAGAGCTCTTCTTTCTGGCCAGCTGACTCGATATGAGTAGCATCCCTTTATTAATTCTCACATAACACAGAAGTAAAAGATCATTTTATTCTCCCAACTCTGCTCCCAACCCACTATAGATTTAAAAAAAAAAAAAAAAGGTAAATTTTAGAGAGGCATTATGTTTAAAAAAATTCATGCTTTTTTCTGACAAAAGGATTTTTAGATAACTTACAATTCTTGGCAATTTGCAGCTTACATAAAGCACTAATACATTATGATACATTATAACACATTGTCTAACTTGTTCGCTGTTGAAACTGTACGTTAATGAAAAAAAGTTTTAAAAATTTCAGAGAGTCTATATGTTATCAACTGTGCAGTAATGAATCAGGTAGGAATTATCATTTTTCCTACAACATTGATAAGAAAATGGTGGCTTACGGAGTTAAGTTCATTTTCAGGGTCTCAAAAGAAAATAAGTGACATGAGCCCTCAGGTTTGAACTCTAGCAGCCCAACTCCAAAATCTGTACTTGGACTTCGCTGGGCAGCTCTGAGCTCCTCCAGCCTGACTCTCCCCCCATCACCGTCCTGCCTCTCAGCTGTTCCCACTGGATCTCCCCAGCCTGCTCATCTTCCTCTTGGGCTGTGTCCTCCCACTTGCTTGTAATTAGAGAGGGAAATGTTACTGTTTCAGGCTAAAGCCTCCACTTTCATTCAGAAATGACCCTCCCTGTCTTCAGAGACACTCACTTGTAAAGGAATATTTATCTAGAATTCGCTATGCACCAGCATAGTTTTAAGAGTATCGTATAGAGAATGAACTTAAGGATGCCAGCAGGGAAGGATATGAGGGAGAGATGGTTAGGGAGTTTGGGATGGACGTATACACCCTGCTGTATTTAAAATGGATAACCAACAAGGACCTACTGTACAGCACACAGAACTGTGCTCAGTGTTATGTGGCAGCCTGGACGGGAGGGGAGTTTGGGGGAGAATGGATACATGTATATGTATGGCGGAGTCCCTTTGCTGTCCACCTGACACTATCACAACATTGTTAACAGCTTTAAAAAAAAAGTATTGTAAGCATCAGTTCTGGGTGTTCATTGGAAGGACTCATGCTAAAGCTGAAACTCTAGCACTTTGGCCACCTCATGTGAAGAGTTGACTCACTGGAAAAGACTCTGGTTCTGGGAGGGATTGGGGGCAGGAGGAGAAGGGGATGACAGAGGATGAGATGGCTAGATGGCATCACCGACTTGATGGACATGAGTTTGAGTAAACTCCAGGAGTTGGTGATGGACAGGGAGGCCTGGCGTGCTATTTCATGGGGTCACAAAGAGTCGGACATGACTGAGTGACTGAACTGAACTGGAGCATCATGAGATATTTAACCTGTCTAATGACCTTAATGACCAGTGCATTTTCTTGACAAAACTCTATTAGACTTTGCCCTGCTTCATTTCGTATTCCAAGGCCAAATTTACCTGTTACTCCAAGTGTTTCTTGACTTCTACTTTTGCATTCCAGTCCCCTATAATGAAAAGGACATCTTTTTGGGGTGTTAGTTCTAAAACGTCTTGTAGGTCTTCATAAAACCATTCAACTTCAGCTTCTTCAGCGTTACTGGTTGGGGCATAGACTTGGATTACTGTGATATTGAATGGTTTGCCTTGGAAACAAACAGAGATCATTCTGTCGTTTTTGAGATTGCATCCAAGTACTGCATTTCAGATTCTTTTGTTGACCATGATGGCTATTCCATTTCTTCTGAGGGATTCCTGCCTGCAGTAATAGATATAATAGTAGATATAATGGTCATCTGAGTTATATTCACCCATTCCAGTCCATTTTAGTTTGCTGATTCCTAGAATGTCGACATTCACTCTTGCCATCTCTTGTTTGACCACTTCCAATTTGCCTTGATTCATGGACCTGACATTCCAGGTTCCTATACAATATTGCTCTTTACAGCATCGGACCTTTCTTCTATCACCAGTCATATCCACAGCTGGGTATTGCTTTTGCTTTGGCTCTATCCCTTCATTCTTTCTGGAGTTATTTCTCCACTGATCTCCAGTAGCATATTGGGCACCTGCTGACCTGGAGAGTTCCTCTTTCAGTATTCTATCATTTTGCCTTTTCATACTGTTCATGGGGTTCTCAAAGCAAGAATACTGAAGTGGTTTGCCTAACAGAAGCAAAAGATATTAAGAAGAGGTGGCAAGAATACACAGAAGAACTGTACAAAAAAGATCTTCACAACCCAGATAATCACGATGGTGTGATCACTCACCTAGAGCCAGACATCCTGGAATGTGAAGTCAAGTGGGCCTTAGAAAGCATCACTACGAACAAAGCTAGTGGAAGTGATGGAATTCCAGTTGAGCTATTTCAAATCCTGAAAGATGATGCTGTGAAAGTGCTGCACTCAATATGCCAGCAAATTTGGAAAACTCAGCAGTGGCCACAGGACTGGAAAAGGTCAGTTTTCATTCCAATCCCAAAGAAAGGCAATACCAAAGAATGCTCAAACTACCGCACAATTGCACTCATCTCACATGCTAGTAAAGTAATGCTCAAAATTCTCCAAGCCAGGCTTCAGCAATACATGAACTGTGAACTTCCTGATGTTCAAGCTGGTTTTAGAAAAGGCAGAGGAACCAGAGATCAAATTGCCAACATCTGCTGGATCATGGAAAAAGCAAGAGAGTTCCAGAAAAACATCTATTTCTGCATTATTGACTATGCCAAAGCCTTTGACTGTGTGGATCACAGTAAACTGTGGAAAATTCTGAAAGAGATGGGAATGCCAGACCACCTGACCTGTCTCTTGAGAAATCTGTATGCAGGTCAGGAAGCAATAGTTAGAACTGGACATGGAACAACAGACTGGTTCACATAGGAAAAGGAGTATGTCAAGGCTGTATATTGTCACCCTGCTTATTTAACTTATATGTGGAGTACATCATGAGAAATGCTGGACTGGAAGAAACACAAGCTGGAATCAAGATTGCTTGGAGAAAGATCAATAACCTGAGATATGCAGATGACACCACCCTTATGGCAGAAAGTGAAGAGGAACTAAAAAGCCTCTTGATGAAAGTGAAAGAGGAGAGTGAAAAAGTTGGCTTAAAGCTCAACATTCAGAAAACAAAGATCATGGCATCCACTCCCATCACTTCATGGGGAATAGATGGGGAAACAGTGTCAAACTTTATTTTTCTGGGCTCCAAAATCACTGCAGATGGTGACTGCAGCCATGAAATTAAAAGACGCTTACTCCTTGGAATGAAAGTTATGAACAACCTAGATAGCATATTCAAAAGCAGAAACATTACTTTGCCAACAAAGGTTCGTCTAGTCAAGGCTATGGCTTTTCCAGTGATCATGTATGGATGTGAGAGTTGGACTGTGAAGAAGGCTGAGTGCCGAAGAATTGATGCTTTTGACTGTGGTGTTGGAGAAGACTCTTGAGAGTCCCTTGGACTGCAAGGAGATCCAACCAGTCCATTCTGAAGGAGATCAGCCCTGGGATTTCTTTGGAAGGAATGATGCTAAAGGTGAAACTCCAGTACTTTGGCCACCTCATGCGAAGAGTTGGCTCATTGGAAAAGACTCTGATGTTGAGAGGGATTGGGGGCAGGAGGAAAAGGGGACTGAGAGAGTCATTTCCTAAGCAGGTTGATAGGAAATCTAGGGGTCCCCAAGGAGAGAGGGGTCTGGAATTCTCAAGGAGGAAGAAAGGACAAACTTTTCACAGTCTTTGTAGACCAGGACCTGGGGACTGGAGTCGATGAAAATGAGAGGGTAACAGGCAGGAAGGCCAGGGGTCTCCAAATGGAGGAAATAGCCTGCAAGTATCAGACATTTTTCTCTCTCTTAAGCGGCAGGAGGAAACAAACTAGCAATATTTTCTCCTTCTCTATACAAATTTAAAGGGAGGTTTCTCTTAAAATACTGTGTTGCCATAAGGACACCTGGTTTCGCCTGAAGTTAGCTATTCTCGAGCCTAGAGATAACCAATGCCTTTTTCTTATGGAAATGTTTGTCTTAAGCTATGCTAATGTACTATGCCTTTACCCCAAACTCTGTCTCCAAGTCGGTTCCGCCTCTTGGCCCAGAACCTACTTGACAAACCAGTATGTTATACTCAGATATTGTTCCCCTAATCTATGTAAATGAAACCATTTGTATGGTGGTCTGCCCTTCTTCAAGATTCAAGTTAATCATTTTATGGCCCAGGATAAACCATTTGGTGCCAAGATTATCCCAAAATGCATCTTATGGGTGAGGGGCCTGGTGCCATTCTGAATTTTAAGACATTCCTTTCTTTCATTAACAGACTGCTAGTGACTATATAACATCCAGCTGAAGACTAGCAGGGGGGTACTCTTCTGCCCCCTTCTGATGCCTATGTCAGAAGCTTTCTCTATCTCCTTTATACTTTAATAAAACTTTATTACACAAAAGCTCTGAGTGATCAAGCCTCGTCTCTGGCCCCGGATTGAATTCTTCTCCTCCGGGGGCCAAGAATCCCGGTGTATTTGCGTGATTCAACAACAACCTTTCAGGACGACAGAGGATGAGATGGCTGGATGGCATCACTGACTCAATGGACGTGAGTCTGAGTGAACTCCGGGAGTTAGTGATGGACAGGGAGGCCTGGCGTGCTGCAGTTCATGGGGTTGCAGAGAGTCGGACACGACTGAGCAACTGAACTGAACTCAACTGAATGACCTTGATGACAGATGGAGTTTACCCTTTGTGTCACCATTTTACAGAAGAGAAACCTGAAGTCCACAGAAATTAATCTTCCCAGTCATCACACAGTTACTTAAGTATGATAACATGTGGTGGTCTTATCTTTAGTATTGTCTTTCAGAAAACAAAATTATGATTAAAGGTCTCTGACTGCTGTCTGTCTTTTGAGATCATGAAACACCCAATCACGTTTATGAAAAAATTCATAGGAGAGCTTGGCCCAGATGGGAGACTCTGACATATCTAGGTAGACCTTAGAATACACGTTGCTTGCCTCTCTTCCCTCTCAGTTCAAATAATTTTTTTAAATGTCTTATAATTTCAGATGATAAAATAATTTTTACATGTATAACTTTGTTAGGTACTTTACACTGCTCTGGTCCTGTTATGTTTGAAAGAGAATGGCTATCTTTATCTCAATTTCTTTCTCTCACAGTCACTTCTCCTCCAGCCTGTTCCTGCTCCCACCGGTTCCCTGCATCTGTTCTCACTGAGAATACTGCTCACATTCATTTTTGCTACGTCCACAAGTTCTTCCCAGATTAAACACTATGTAAATTCAACCCCCAATATACTAAACACCATTCCCTGCTCACTTCTTTCTTAGCATTTATCATTATCTAATAAACATATGTGTATTTAGTTTTTTCACATCCTATATTATCTGTCTCTTCCACTAGAAGAGAGCTTCACAAGGCAGAGATTTGTCTCCATTTTGTTCACTGTTTGCTTCTGAGTGCCTAGGACAGTCTCCAGCACAAGGTAGGTTCTCAATAAATATTTGTGCAATTACTGAGTGACCAAATCGTTCGGGAACTCCAGAGATGGTGTCTGGTAACTCCTCATCCCCTTCATGTCCCATCTGCCCCTAATATCCCTCAAATGCTTGTGTTCTCAAGGCTCCATCATCAGTGCTTTGTGTTCTCATTCTATTCACTGCATGCCTCCCATGGACAGGTTGCTTTAGGGTTCATTAAGGATCCATGAGGTAATGTGTATAATTTACCTGTACAGGCCTTAGCACACTAGGCTGAATACTTACCTTTCAGAAACATACAAAGAATAGAGAATTGATGTACAGTTTCTACAAGCAGAAGGCTGATGTGCACCATGAGAGATGACTTCCGGATCTTGTGTTTTACTGAGTTGTTCCTCTGGGTTACAGCTTCCAGTGGCATCTGGATCCATTGTAATGGACCCCTTCTGTCTGGTGGAAAACCAGAAATGTCCGTTGTCAGTAAATCCCAGAGCACTGAAGATTCTTGAGCAGATATCTCAGCCTGCGGTGGTAGTGGCCATTGCAGGGCTCTATCGGACCACAAAGTCCTACCTGATGAACCGCCTGGCAGGACAGAACCACAGTGAGTGTTGTTCAGGACATTTGCTTGGAAGCAGTGATAATGCAGGCTGCTGATCCACCTCCTCTAGGGTCATGTTAAGGAAGAGTCTAACCCCCACACTGAAGAAAACTTCTAATTCTCACCACCAAATTTATAACTCCAAAGCCATCTCTCCACAATGTTCACTCTCTGTGCAGTAATCTAGAGTTCCCAATCTCATCAAAACATCTACCTCTTTAATCTTGACCCCATCTGCTACAATCTCCTCTGGGGCTCATCTTGAACGATTACTGCCTTTGTTTTTCCTTCATCACTTTTGCCCTAAACCACAGGGTCATTTCCAGGTCACACAAATGTTGTTTAACATGCCCTGCTTCCTCTTTTTAGAAAGAAATAACATATAATGGAAAAGAATCTTAAAAACAATTATTTGTCTATATATTAGATATTGTTATGCACATTCTCTCCCTCTCTCTCCCCGAATCACTTCCTGTACACCTGACACAAACACAACATTGTGAATCAATGATTCAATGAAAACTATATAAATAAATGATATAAAGTATTTTAAATGCACTTTTTAAAGAGGAATGGAAGGAAGAACAGATAGCAAAATTCCTGCATCTTATATCTCAATGGGACAGCCATCCTTTTTTTTAACTTTGATAAATCATGCCCCTAATCTATCTCTAGTGTTTTCTTGTATGTAGAATTAGAACACATACGTATACAAGTGTATATGTTCTCTTGCTCATGCTCAGTGAAGCAGATGTGTCTGACTGTTTGTGATGCTTTGGACTGTAGACTGCCAGGTTCCTCTGTCCATGTGATATTTCTGGCAAGAATACTGGAATGGGTTGCCATTTCCTCCTCCAGGGGATCTTCCTAACATAGGGACTGAATTCGAGTCTCCTGTAATTCATGCACTGCATGCAGATTTTTTACCACTGAACCACTGGGGAGGCCCATATATGTATATACATAGACATAATAAAGCTGATGTATGTAAAGTGATTAGCTGTTTAATCACTGCCTATTTCAAGAAATAAAACATCACCAACATATAAAACCCCAAATCACACTGTCTCACACTCTTGTTAGAACTCATTAGTGTTTTGATTTTCATGGTGCACTTTTCCACCATTCCTATTTAGACATAGTTTTTCAATCTTTGTATAGAATTATAAAAAGGGGCTTAAACTTAGTATAGGGCATTACATTGTGATATTCATTGGTATCTAGCTTCATATTCTACAGAAGTTTATAGGGCTCATCCAGTTTGACAAATGTAGCTGTAAATTATTTTCATTCCTTTTCAATATGCTACAGATTATGGACAGCACAATTTATCCACTTGTTGATGAAAATTGGTGTTATTTGTAGTTTTTATCTTTTATGAACAGTGCTGCCATGAATTATGAACATTCTTATATCTATATCTTTGTGTACATGTACACTACCTACCCTTGTGGCATATGCCCAGGAATGGGCTTGCTGGGTCTAGGAATACATATGTTTTAAACCCCTCTAGATGATATAATACAATGTTTTAAGCTTATATTCATTCTATGTGCTTATTAGCATAAGCTGAGAATTCTCCATAGCTTCACAAAAATTAGGGAAAAGCACTAATCTTTTTTGCTCATCTAGTGTTTGTATAGTTGCATGTTATTTGCTTCATTGCAAATAAATTTGAGTACCTTATCATATATTTATTTACTATTTGCATTTGCTAATTCAATAAGTTGATATTTTCCTAGCAGGATACTTCTCTTCTTCTTACTGATTTTTAGGACAATCTGCTTATATCTCCTTCAGCATTTCTGTCTAAGAAAGCCACTCACCATTTCTTTCCTAACGTCTTCCTCTGTGGCTTAGTGGCTCATCACAATTAGGGGCTAGAACCTCAGTCCAGTTCTGAAGATCCATAGGATTATATCACTGTCTCTCCAAGGACTCTTGCTCTATTGCTGTGCCTGTAAGTCTCTCCCACTCTCTTTATTCTGCTTTTCTCTTCTCTCATTTTTGCTTTGCAATCTTCCATTGGCACCACACAAAACATTTAATATCTGTTTTCCTTTTATAAGAACTCTTGACCACCAATCAAGGGAGAACACTTTCCTTTGTCAAGCTTAGTTAATTAGTAGGTCAGTTTAGAAGGGATTAAAGGTTTGAGAAGCATCCAAGGAGTGGTGGCTGTGTGGGCACAGGGGGGCCGAGAGGAGTTATTCCACATTCAAGGTCAGGAGGGGCGGAGGTAAGGAGATACCCCTCATCCAAGGTAAGGAGAAGCGGCTGCGCTTTGCTGGAACTGCCGTGAAGAGATACCCTATGCCCAAGGTAAGAGAAACCCAAGTAAGAAGGTAGGTGTTGGAAGAGGGCATCAGAGGGCAGACACATTGAAACCATAATCACAGAAAACTAGTCAATCTAATCACATGGACTACAGCCTTGTCTAACTCAATGAAACCAAGCCATGCCCTGGAGAGGTCTGACAGAATGTGGTCCATTGGAGAAGGGAATGGCAAACCACTTCAGTATTCTTGCCTTGAGAACCCCATCAACAGTATGAAAAGGCAAAATGATAGAATAGTGAAAGAGGAACTCCACAGGGCGGTAGGTGCCCAATATACTACTGGAGATCAGTGGAGAAATAACCCCAGAAAGAATGAAGGGATGGAACCAAAGCAAAAACAATACCCAGTTGTGGATGTTACTGGTGATAGAAGCTAGGTCCAATGCTGTAAAGAGCAATATTGTATAGGAACCTGGAATGTTAGGTCCATGAATCAAGGCAAATTGGAAGTGGTCAAACAAGAGATGGCAAGAGTGAATGTCAACATTATAGGAATCAGCAAACTAAAATGGACTGGAATGGGTGAATTTAACTCAGATGACCATTATATCTACTATTGTAGGCAAGAATGCTTTAGAAGAAATGGAGTAGCCATCATGGTCACCAAAAGAGTCCGAAATGCAGTACTTGGATGCAATCTCAAAAACGACAGAATGATCTCTGTTTGTTTCCAAGGCAAACCATTCAATATCATGTAATCCAAGCCTATGCCCCAATCAGTAATGCTGAAGAAGCTGAAGTTGAACGGTTCTATGAAGACCTACAAGGCCTTTTAGAACTAATACCCAAAAAAAGATGTTCTTTTCATTACAGGGGACTGGAATGCAAAAGAGGAAGTCAAGAAACACCTGGAGTAACAGGCAAATTTGGCCTTGGAATACAGAATTAAGCAGGGCAAAGGCTAATAGAGTTTTGCCAAGAGTATGCACTGGTCATAGCAAACACCCTCTTCCAACAACACAAGAGAAGACTCTACACATGGACATCACCAGATGGTCAAAACCGAAATCAGATGGATTATATTCTTTGCAGCCAAAGATGGAGAAGCTCTATACAGTCAGCAAAAACAGGAACGGGAGCTGTCTGTGGCTCCGATCATGAACTCCTTATTGCCAAATTCAGACTTAAATTGAAGAAAGTAGGGAAAACCACTAGACCTTTCAGGTGTGACCTAAATCAAATCCCTTATGATTATACAGTGGAAGTGAGAAATAGATTTAAGGGACTAGATCTGATAGACAGAGTGCCTGATGAACTATGGGTGGAGGTTCATGACATTATACAGGAGACAGGGATCAAGACCATCCGCATGGAAAAGAAATGCAAAAGAGCAAAATGGCTCTCTGAGGAGGCCTTACAAATAGCTGTGAAAAGATGAGAAGTGAAAAGCAAAGGAGAAAAGGAAAGATACAGGCATCTGAATAGAGAGTTCCAAAGAATACTAAGGAGAGATAAGAAAGCCTTCCTCAGTGATCAGTGCAAAGAAATAGAGGAAAACAACAGAATGGGAAAGACTAGAGATCTCTTCAAGAAAATTAGAGTTACCAAGGGAACATTTCATGCAAAGATGGGCTTGATAAAGGACAGAAATGGTATGGACCTAACAGAAGCAGAAGATATTAAGAAGAGGTGGCAAGAATACACAAAAGAACTATACAAAAAATAACCATGATGTTGTGGTCACTCACCTAGAGCCAGACGTCCTGGAATGCAAAATCCAGTGGGCCTTAGGAAGAATCACTATGAACAAAGCTAGTGGAGGTGATGGAATTCCAGTTGAGCTATTCCAAATCCTGAAAGATGATGCTGTGAAAGTGCTGCACTCAATATGCCATCAAATTTGGAAAACTCAGCAGTGTCCACAGGACTGGAAAAGGTCAGTTTTCATCCAAATCCCAAAGAAAGGCAATGCCAAAGAATGCTGTAAACTACCGCTCAATTGCACTCATCTCACACACTAGTAAAGTAGTGCTCAAAATTCTCCAAGCCATGCTTCAACAATACGTGAAACGTGAACTTTCAGATGTTCAAGTTGGATTTAGAAAAGGCAGAGGAACCAGAGATCAAATTGCCAACATTCATTGGATTATTGAAAAAGCAACAGGGTGCCAGAAAAACATCTATTTCTGCTTTATTGACTATGCCAAAGCCTTTGACTGTGTGGATCACAACAAACTGGAAAATTGTAAAAGAGATGGAAATACCAGACCACCTGTCCTGCCTCTTGAGAAATCTGTATGCAGGTCAGGAAGCAACAGTTAGAACTAGATATGGAACAACAGACTGGTTCCAGATTGGGAAAGGAGTACATCAAGGCTGTATATTGTCGCCCTACTTATTTAACTTATATATAGAGTACATCATGAGAAACACTGGGCTAGATGAAGCACAAGCTGGAATCAAGATTGCTGGGAGAAATATCAATAACCTCATATATGCAGATGACACTACCCTTATGGCAGAAAGCAAAGAACTAAAGAGTCCCTTGATGAAAGTGAAAGAGAAGAGTGAAAAAGTTGGCTTAAAACTCAACATTCAGAGAACTAAGATCATGGTATCTAGTTCCATCACTTCATGACAAATAGATGGGGAAACAGTGGAAACAGTGACAGACTTGATTTTGGGGGGCTCTGAAATCACTACAGATGGTGACTGCAGCCATGAAAATGAAAGGCGCTTACTGCTTGGGAGAAAAGTTATGACCAACCTAGACAGCATTTTAAAAAGCAGAGATATTACTTTGACAACAAAGGTCTGTCTAGTCAAAGCTATGGTTTTTCCAGTAGTCATGTATGGATGTGAGAGTTGGACTATAAAGAAAGCTGAGTGCAGAAAGACTGATGCTTTTGAACTGTGGTGTTGGAGAAGACTCTTGAGAGTCCCTTGGACTGCAAGGAGATCCAACCAGTCCATTCTAAAGGAAATCAGTCCTGAATATTCATTGGAAGGACTGATGCTGAAGCTGAAACTCCAGTAATTTGGCCACCTGATGCGAAGAATGGACTCATTTGAAAAGACCCCGATGCTGGGAAAGATTGAAGGCAGGAGAAGAAGGGGATGAGATGAGGATGGCATCACCGACTCAATGAACATGAGTTTGAGTAAACTACGGGAGTTCAGGTTGGACAGGAAGGCCTGGCCTGCTACAGTCGATAGGGTCGCAAAGAGTTGGACACGACCGAGCGACTGAACTGAACTGAACTGAACCCCAGTCATATCACAGGAAGAACAAAAACCAAACACTAAACTTGTGCCCATTTAGGGTTAGGTGGACAATCAGGACCAGGTCACTGCTCTCTCTGTCTCCTTGTGATGACTTCTTTATCTGCTCTTTATCTCAAATACCTGACAGTGGTGAACTCTAGTAACACTTTGTCTTTTCTCCTTGGTGAAACTGGGAGCTCAGGTTGCTCTGTATTAATCAGCAAGAAGTCAAATGCCATCAAGATGTAGAGGGGTACAGATCATCTCAGATGTTATACCCATACTAAACAGAACACACAGGACATGGCAGCTGATTGGCCTGAGCATGCTGAACCATGCTCCCCTAGGTATTTGATCATATCCATTTCTATTCTCAGTTGAAGGGAGCATTGCCTATGGCAGACAGTCAAAATCTTGGAGTATGGATAAGATGCATTGCCTGCAGCTTCTTCAACATATACCTCACCTCCTCTCCACTGTGGGTTTAAACCTTTAGAAAGAAGGGCAAGCGATTCTCACAGGTCTTGTTGAATTTCCTGCTGTTACATGCCCACCTCAGTCAATGAACAAAGAATTCATCCTTTTTTGAAGAGAAGAAGAGAAATGAGGAAAATACAGAGAGGAAGGGGAGGAAAAATATCTGACAAAAGCTGATGTATAGTCCAGGTGTTGGAAGTACACAGATAATCCACTTAAAGGGTAACTGAAGACATTTAAAGGCGGGGGTGGGGGGGACAAGTTCAAGGGCACAGGCAGAGGGATTGAATGAAGGATATGGAGCAGTCAGAAGGTGGCAGGAACAATGACCAGGTAGCTTTTATAACTCGTGTAGAGTGAAAAGGCAAGCAATGTGTGAATTCCAGAATTATCAAAGATCAGAGAAAATGGATGGTGCTAAATGAAAGATGTGACCAAGGCAGAGGAAAGAGACACTGGGGCACCGTGGTTGATGAGGGTGGAAGCAAGGGGAATAGGAGCCTGACTTCTAGTCTCCTGCTGGTACTTCTCACTGGTAAATATCCATCAGAAAGGATGAAGGATATGGGGGATCTTCCATGTCAGATAAATATAGAAAGTTTAATACAGTTTGCATTATTTCTAGAATGTGACACAGTTAGAGCCATTAATGGTAGGAGGTGAATAGGGGAAACAAAGTGTTGCTTGAGAAGGTTCTGAATATGTATAGAGGTTGAATTTTCTGTCCTTGTTAAAATGGAAGTATCTTCCTCCCAGGCAGGCATTCATCTGCACACAAGTTCACCCAAAGCAACCCATGGGCAGTCTGGTCTATTGCTCTTACTGTGTGTTGCATTCTAGTCTTTCTGTGCACGTTTCCCTCTGGGCTCCACAGTGAGGTGGGAAACCAGAGGCATCTGGATGTTGTGTGTGCACCATCCCTCCGAGGAGAACCACACCCTGGTCCTTCTGGACACTGAGGGTCTGGGCAATGTGGAGACGGTAAGGCAGGGAATCTTCTTTACTCTTGAGACTCCACTTACATTTCAATTTCCCACCTCAATTCAATTTTTAGGACATGTTCCTATAAACTGCAAATCCTATTATGAATGATGAGGCCAAATTCTCTTTCCTTGAATTAATTCTTTGATAAAATATATACCTCAGTGCCTGGAGCCGGTGAGGCATTCCACTCGTGACAAAGGTCATGAGGAAGGACGCTCGGCATACGCAAAGGCGGGATCGAGCCTCAGGAGTCCCCCCGAATATTCTCGAGCATCTACCCCCCAAAAACCAGAGTCTGCCTACTTTATTGCTTTGTGCTCTCACCTCTGACTTTACTGGGGGCTGTCCCCCACCACCATCTCGCTCTCTCTGTCAAAGAGTTAACTTACAGCTCCAATTAATAAAGTTCCTGGGCAATTAGGAGTGTTTAAATCCAAACCCCTCAGATGGCTCTCTAACTCACCTGACAAGTTTACCCGGACTCCTACAGCTATGCATATGATTGTTTACAGTCTTCCAGCCTCGAGAGGCACAGGAAGCTTAAGATATTCAAATAGCTTAGAACCTCTCAGAGAGTTAGAAACTGTCAGAATAAACTAGTAAAGGATTTCATTGATGAGCCAATGCTTGTTGCCAAGTTTCCACATCCCCTGAATTGTATCCTTGAATGTGTATTAATTAATACAGTTGGTATGTAGAAAAAATAAGTAGTGGCTTTGGTGTTAGTAACTTTAGACCCTTAAGGTAATAAATTCTTTCCTTTGTTGTAAACCCATTACACATCCGCCCTATAGGAATGCAATTTTATCTTCGGAAGATGGCGCCAAACCTTAAAATAATTACTCTTAGAGAAAATAAGTCTTTGTTGATAAGTCTTTGTCAAGAGTCATAAAATGTTAATAGGCCTTCTGGCCAGAAGATGATGTAAATCACCTACACTATTTGTATACGATAAATTTGCAGGAAAGAAACCCTGGTATTTGATAAGGATCAAAAACTGCTGACTTTGCATCCCCTATTATCCTCTATGTGTAACTTAGGGTATAAAAGCCCCTGTTAAAAATAAAGCTACGGGCCTTGTTCACCAATGCTTGGTCTCCCCATGTCATTCTTCCCCTTAACTTCCAGCTGAGTCTCCATCTGAAGCGTGGAACCCACCACGCTTACTAATTATGCCTGGGCTGTACTGTCCATGGAATTCTCCAGGCCAGAATACTGAAGTGGGTAGCCTTTCCCTCCTCCAGGGAATCTGGATCTTCCCAACCCAGAGATCCAACCCAGGTCTCCGGCATTTCAGGCAGATTCTTTACCAGCTGATCCACATGGGAAGCCCAAGAATACTGGAGTGGGTAGCCTATCCCTTCTCCAGAGGATCTTTCTGACCCAGAAATCAAACCGGGGTCTCTTGCATTGCAGGTGGATTCTTTAGCAACTGAGCTATCAGGGAAGTCCATACAAGTTAATAAATACTTATTGGGCATCTGAATCCTCGGGATGAAATGTAACAGATATCTCAGTGAGTTAAAGACCCAGAGCTGAGTTGGGGAGAAAAATATTCAGTGTTATCAGTACAGGGAACCAAGAGGAAAAGAATGTGAGAATCTATCCCAGTTGTTCAGGTTCCTGAAAACTTCATTATGAAAGCTATAACCCATTCAATCAATGGGATCTAGTCGTTGAAGTGTGTGGAGTTGAGTTGATGTTGGTGTAGGTAAGAACCATTAACATAGGATTTCTCTGAATAATGTATTTTTCAAATCTCCAGAAAAGTTTCAGCTATCTCAGGAACATTTTAGGTTCTGAAGATGAATTCGTCACTGACTTATCTAGAAGCATGAGCTACTTTAACCAAGAACTTTGTAAATGGGATAATTTTAGAAACTTTGTCTTTACAATGTTAGTTGTAATCAAACTTTTCTACTTATTTATAGTGATCTGCATCTATATAAGAAACAATAGCATTGAATCTTTGGCCTTCATCATTGTAGATAAAAGCTGGTACATAAATTCAGAATTTATAAAAGTTGGTACATAAATTCTAAATTTAAAAATCCAGATTTAATGTATTCAATAATCACATTAGTGTCAACCCAAGTTGGTCTACTGATTCGTAATAGACCGTAATTTTCATGATCTTCTTCTTTTTATCTAACTGCATTTTTCAAAGAACCAAAGCATACTGAACTGCACACTGATAGCAGAACTACTTGCTGCTCATATTGGTATAAAGTATCTTGGTAATATATATGATGATTTAGCCACTAAGTCGTGTCCAACTCTTGCAACCCCATGGACTGTAGCCTTCCAGGCTCCTCTGTCCATGGGATTCTCCAGGCAAGAATACTGGAGTAGGGTGCCATGTCGTTCTCCAGGGAATCTTCCTGACCCAGGAAAAGAAACTGGGTCTCCTGCATTGCAGGCAGATTCTTTACAGACTGAGTTACGAGGGAAGCCCTGATACCGTGTGTGTGTGTGTGTGTGTGTGTGTGTGTGTGTGTGTGTTTGTATACACACACATTCTATTCTGAAGTCACTCCTACCTTGCCCTGAATTTTGTCTTCAGCCTCATCATCTACTACCACGTAGATAATCACTACTTCAGTCAAATAAAATAATCGTGTAATACCTTTACCTGAGCACACTTTCTGGCAATTATGACTGGCTTCTGTGGGTCCTTCCACCTGCATGATTTCTATAACTCCACAAATCCATCTTCTGTCAATTCTTTAAATTCCAGCTATTTATTTCTTAATACCATCATATTACAGTCAGACATAAGCACTACTGCTCTGAATGCACAGAGTATTTTTTCTGGTTTGGGCATATGGGTTTTCCTGGTATCTCAGACAGTAAAGAATCTGCCTGCAATGCAGGAGACCCAGGTTCAATCCCTGGGTCCAGAAGATTCCCTGGAGAAGAGAATGGCTACCCACTCCAATATTCTTGCCTGGAGAATTCCATGGACAGAGAAGCCTCACAGGCTACAGTCCATGGGGTCACATAGAGTCAAACACGACTAAGCAACTAACATTTACTTACTTACCTTTGCCATTTATAATATAACACTTGATTCCATGCTTGGCAGCTTATCATCTTGGATGTATGTAAACGTCTCCAATAAGATTATGTTTCCAGGTATACCTGCACCTCTTCAATGCCCTCTTTCTAAGGCAAGGAGTATAATATGAAATTTTATATCCAAGCAAACAAATAAGTGTCTCCTGTTAGTTAGATGCACAGTTAGTAGTTGATTAATTTAACTGAATATCACTTGTGTTCTTAATATACACCATGATATATTAAGAAAACGTTGGAAAGGCAACCAACACCCACTCACTGTCCCACAACTTCTATGTTCCAGGCACTGTACTAAATATTTTAAGTACATATAGGGTATCATTCATTTCTGTTGGCAGCTAATCATACTCAAGTGCTTAGAGGGGTCAATATCTTCACCAGAAAGGTTTGCATTTAGCATTATCTGGAAAATTTGCTATTTGTTTCACTATTGAGTTACAGTACAGCTGTTATAGTAAATGAACAACTGAATGAGAGCATAAGGAGTAGCATCCTCATGCTGTAACGTAGTTTCTAGGGGAACTCCAAGAATGACTCATGCATCTTTGCCCTGGCCATGCTCCTGAGCAGCAGCTTTGTTCAACAGGATGAACACCATCAACCACCAGGCCCTGGAACAGCTGCAGTATCCTTCCAGAACTGAACGAGTAGATTTCATTGACTTCATAAGAATAGCAACTGACAATGTTTCTTCTTTTCCATGACTCCATTCTGTTGGCAGATGAGATAGTAAAATGGGGCAAAAGGGAATATTCGTAAAGCTGGTTTTTGGGGTGAGATCTGGAAATTGTGTTGGAGAGTGCCATTTATTCCTAAGTTAAGATCCCAGATATGTGACTGAATTAACAGAACTGATCAGAACCAAATCACCTCCCAGCTCTGACAAAGTAGCAGACTCAACTGAATTTGAGAGTTTCTTTTCAGACTTAATCTGGAATGTGCGGGATTGCATGCTGGAGCTGGAGTTAGATGGGAATCCCATCACTGAAGATGAGTACCTGGAGAATGCCTTGAAGTTGATTCCAGGTATCAACTTGAAGGGGCAAGGTGGTAGAAAGATCAGTAGGAAGTGGGATCAAGAGCCATATATGACAAACTCTCAGCAAACATTATCTTCAATGGAGAAAAATTGAAAGCAATTCGCTTAAAGTCAGGAACAAGACAAGGGTGCCCATTCTCACCACTACTATTCCACATAGTTCTGGAAGTTTTGGCCACAGCAATCAGAGCAGAAAAAGAAATAAAAGGAATCCAGATTGGGAAAGAAGAAGTAAAAGTCTCACTGTTTGCAGATGACATGATTCTCTACATCAGTTCAGTTCAGTCACTCAGTCATGTCCAACTCTTTGCGACTCCATGAATTGCAGCATGCCAGGCCTCCCTGTGTATCACCAACTCATGGAGTTCACTCAAACTCATGTCCATTGAATCGATGATGCTATCCAACCATCTCATCCTCTGTTATCCCCTTTTCCTCCTGCCTCCAATTCCCCTCAGCATCAGAGTCTTGTCCAATGAGTCAACACTTTGCATGAGGTGGCCAAAGTACTAAAGTTTCAGCTTTAGCATCATTCCTTCCAAAGAACACCCAGGACTGATATCCTTTAGAATGGACTGGTTGGATCTCCTTGCAGTCCAAGGGACTCTCAAGAGTCTTCTTCAACACCACAGTTCAAAAGCATCAATTCTTTGGTGCTCAGCTTTCTTCACAGTCCAACTCTCACATCCATACATGACTACTGGAAAAACCATAGCCTTGACTAGATGGACCTTTGTTGGCAAAGTAATGTCTCTGCTTTTGAATATGCTATCTAGGTTGGTCATAACTCTCCTTCCAAGGTGTAAGTGTCTTTTAATTTCATGGCTGCAATCACCATCTGCAGTGATTTTGGAGCCCCCAAAAATAAAGTCTGACACTATTTCCACTGTTTCCCCATCTATTTCCCATGAAGTGATGGGACCAGATTCCATGACCTTAGTCTTCTGAATGTGGAGCTTTAACCGACTTTTTCACTCTCCTCTTTCACTTTCATCAAGAGGCTTTTTAGTTCCTCTTCACTTTCTGCCATAAGGGTGGTGTCATCTGCATATCTGAAGTTATTAATATCTCTCCTGGCAGTTTTGATTCTGGCCTGTGCTTCTTCCAGTCCAGCGTTTCTCATGATGTACTCTGCATAGAAGTTAAATAAGCAGGGTGACAATATACAGCCTTGACATACTCCTTTTCCTATGTGAACCAGTCTGTTGTTCCATGTCCAGTTCTAACTGTTGCTTCCTGACCTGCATATAGGTTTCTCAAGAGGCAGGTCAGGTGGTCTGGCATTCCCATCTCTTTCAGAATTTTCCACCGTTTATTGTGATCCACACAGTCAAAGGATTTGGCATAGTCAATAAAGCAGAAATAGATGTTTTTCTGGAATTCTCTTGCTTTTTGATCCTCTGCATAGAAAACCCTAAAGACTCCACCAGAAAATTACTAGAGCTAATCAGTGAATATAACAAAGTTGCAGGATATAAAATTAACACAGAGATATCCCTTGCATTCCTATACACTAACAATGAGAAAACAGAAAGAGAAATTAAGGAAATAATTCCATTCACCATTGCAACGAAAAGAATAAAATACTTAGGAATATATCTACTTAGAGAAACATGGACAGAGAAGCCTGGTAGGCTACAGTCCACGGGGTCGCAAAGAGTTGGACACAACTGGGCGACTTCACTATACTATACTATACTATAAAGAATCAAAAGACCTATATATAGAAAACTCTTAAACACTGGTGAAAGAAATCAAAGAGGACACAAATAGATGGATAAATATACCGTGTTCATGGATTGGAAGAATCAGTATAGCAAAAATAGGTATACTACCCAAAGCAATCTATAGATTCAAACAATCCCTATCAAGCTACCAATGGTATTTTTCACAGAGCTAGAACAAATAATTTCACAATTTGTATGGGAATTAAAAAAAAAAAAAAAAAAACTTGAATAGCCAAAGCAATCTTGAGAAAGAAGAATGGAACTGGAGGAATCAACCTGCCTGACTTCACACTCTACTACAAAGCCACAGTCATCAAGACAGTATGGTATTGGCACAAAGACAGAAATATAGATCAATGAAACAAAATAGAAAGCCCAGAGATAAATCCACACACCTATGGACACCTTATCTTTGACAAAGGAGGTAAGAATGTACAATGGAGTAAAGACAATCTCTTTAACAAGCGGTGCTGGGAAAACTGGTCAACCACTTGTAAAAGAATGAAACTAGAACACTTTCTAACACCATGCACAAAAATAAACTCAAAATGGATTAAAAATCTCAATGTAAGACCAGAAACTATAAAACTCCTAGAGGAGAACATAGGCAAAACACTCTCTGACATACATCACAGCAGGATTCTCTATGACCCACCTCCCAGAATACTGGAAATAAAAACAAAAATAAATAAATGGGACCTAATTAAAAGCTTCTGCACAACAAAGGAAACTATAAGCAAGGTGAAAAGACAGCCATCAGAATAGGAGAAAATAATAGCAAATGAAGCAACTGATAAAGAATTAATCTCAAAAACATACAAGCAACTCCTGCAGCTCAATTCCGGAAAAATAAACGATCCAATCAAAAAATGGGCCAAAGAACTAGACAGACATTTCTCCAAAGAAGACATACAGATGGCTAACAAACACATGAAATGATGTTCAACATCACTCATTGTCACAGAAATGCAAAGCAAAACCAGAACGAGGTACCATTTCATGCCAGTCAGAATGGATGCTATCCAAAAGTCTACAAGCAATAAATGCTGGAGAGGGTGTGGAGAAAAGGAAATTCTCTTACACTGTTGGGGAAATGCAAACTAATACAGCCACTATGGAGAACAGTGTGGAGATTCCTTAAAAAACTGGAAATAGAAGTGCCATATGACCCAGCAATCCCACTGCTGGGCATACACACTGAGGAAACCAGAATCGAAAGAGACACATGTACCCTAATGTTCATCACAGCACTGTTTATAATAGCCAGGACATGGAAGCAACCTAGATGTCCATCAGGAGATGAATGGATAAGAAAGCTGTCGTACATATACACAATGGAATATTACTCAGCCATTAAAAAGAATACATTTGAATCAGTTCTAATGAGGTAGATGAAACTGGAGCCTATTATACAGAGTGAAGTAAGCCAGAAAGAAAAACACCAACACAGTATACTAACGCATATATATGGAGTTTAGAAAGAAGGTACGATAACCCTGTATACAAGACAGCAAAAGAGACATAGATGTAGTGAACAGTCTTTTGGACTCTGTGGGAGAGGGCGAGGGTGGGATGATATGGGAGAACGGCATTGAAACATGTAAAATATCATTTGTGAAACGAATCACCAGTCCAGGTTTGACGCATGATACAGGGTGTTTGGGGCTGGTGCACTGGAATGACCCAGAGGGATGGGATGGGGAGGGAGAAGGGAGGGGGGTTCAGGTTGGGTAGCACATGTACACTCATGGCGGATTCAAGTCAATGTATGGCAAACCAATACAATATTGTAATGTAAAATTAATTAATTTTTAAAAAAAGAGCTCTGACATTCAGCTCAGATGTCAATGATGATTTGGGGCTTGAATTGAATGAATGGTGTCAATCTTGATTTGGGGCTGGATTGAGGCCATGCTAATGGTGCTTGGTGAATGAAATGTAGCTTTACCTTTATCATTGCTGTTACTTGGAAACCCCAGTGACCAGAGCATAAGCTCACAGAGGAAGTTTAGAATCCAATATTAGAGAAATGGGTACCAAGAAAAAGAAAGGCTGACATATGTGTATTATATACTGAGTGCTTCTCCTCTCCTATTTGAGTAAGATAATCTATCAGTTTAGAAATTGGTAAATACAGAATCATAAGGTAAACAATAGGACTAATTTTTGACATACATTTCACACAATGTATGTTCTTAGCCTACACAGGTAACTCCTTCATAGACAGGCTGTTTATGCACTAAAGAGTTCAGGGAAACTAATTGCTATGTCCTTCCAGTAAGAACTGTCTGGTTCCTAAATGCTCTTTCTCGTAACATCACACTCTTCATTCTTGAACTTACATGTATGTATGTCATGTTAAAATAAAAAGCTAGTTACTCAGATTATTTTAGCAGAGAGGATAATTGCTGGTACCTAAAAGCATTATTAATTTTGCATATTTAATCATTTATTCACTCTTTCAATAACTACTTAATGATAGATATGCCCAGAACCATCTTCTATGATGCTGTAAGACATAATATAAAATGATACAGGAGATGGATGAGGTCTCCAAGTTTCATTTAGGCTATCTTTACTATGGGATGGTATATGCTAAAGTGATCTCTTGATAGTATGTGTACACTTTTACCCTGATTTATAAAGATTTTCTTTATGTCCTGAGAATCATTTGTCTCCATAGGTTATCTTCCCAGAAATATCATAAATATCTTTATTTCTATGATTACATTACTTTAGAGCACACATGTCATTTCTAACATGGGAACTGCAATATCAGAAAAATATTTCTGACAATTTCTTGGATAAATCTATTACTCAAAAAACATCTAATAAGCAGTTGATTCACTACACAGCATGGAATGTTAAGGAAAGTAATCAGAAGTTTCTTCACTTGGAATGGATGCCTTCCCTGCCTCCTCAGAAGTACTTTCATCACTCTTGTTGTTGTTAGTCACTCAGTCATGTCCTAGTCTTTTGTGACCCTATGGATTACAGCCCACCAGGTTCTTCTCTTCATGGGATTTCCCAGGCAAGAACTGGAGTGGGTTGCCATTTCCCTCTCCTGGGAATCTTCCAGACCCAGGGATCACACCCTGGTCTCCTGCATTAGGAGGCAGATTCTTTACCACTGAACCACTTGGGAAGCCCTGCACTCTCAGCTCTGTGCAAGGAAAAAAAAAAATACGGAAGCGATTTTCCATTTCCTGAGTAGATTAGCATAAGATTGACTTGCATGATTTGATTAGTAAAGATTTATAGACACAAGAGATACCAAAATGCAAAGATCCCAGAAATGAAACACTTGAGCCTCCTCACCTGAAATTTGTCCATTCCACGGTTGCTTGTTTCTCACTACTATTGGCGAAGATCCCAGAATTCAGAACTCCAACATGCCCAGAAAGAATATCAGGAAGTTTTTTCCAAAAAGAAAATGCTTTGCCTTTGACTGGCCTTCAAGTGACAAAAAGCTATTACTCCATATTGAGGAAGTGCTAGATAACCAACTGGATGAGAATTTCCAGAAGAAATCAGAGGATTTCTGTTCATATATCTTACCCATGCAAAACCCAAGACCTTAAGAGAAGGAATCATTGTCAAGTGGGGAGGTGAGTCTCTTGCACTAGAGCATGTGTCTCTGTGATTCAGTGTGTGTGATGAACTTGTGATTGCACTCTGGGATTCTCAGTAATTGTATTTTCTTCTCCATGTAACTTGGAAAATGGATGCTCATGCCACATATGGAAATGCATGTTTCTTCACTAAAAGAAGCCTATGTACATGGTTTTTTTGCAGTCTATCAAATCTCTTGAAACTATTACAATAATGATATAAGTTAAAGATAGAAATCTTCATGGTGATGAGATGTCTGATGTGTTAGGTGTTTTGAGTGAGGATATGCAAAGTATTTTGTGAATTTACACTAAGAAGAAAATAAATAGTAGTCCATGAATCCATGTAGTTTTACCGAGAGACTGAGAAACAAATACAAATACGTCTTATATACAGGGTTGGCCTCATGAACATGCCGCCTGGGCAGTCACACTGTGTCCTGTTCTGAGATGAGTCCTTCTTATTTTCATGTTTTGTGTCACTGTCCTGAAATTCTGATGACATTTTCATCAAGATGTTTTAATTTACAAATTATGTAAATTACTTACAAGTGCCATAAGTTCTTCTTATTTTATTGCAATGGGAAAAGTGTTCTGGGAGACCCTTGAGCATATTGTTTGAGATGATTTGTTCAATATTGTAATGTGATGAGTTGGAAAAACATAAAAGATAGAGTGCATAGGAGACACAGTGATTATATTTTAAAAAAGTGGATTCATACAATAAAAGGATGAGGATACAAGAATGAAGGAAATGAGGAGAAGGATAAATAGAAGAAAATAAATCTTTAACTTCAAAAAATTTTATGATTTCTAGAATGCTGATCTGTAAAGCTGTTTTAAAAAATCAGGTGAGAATTCTCTCCCATTTCTAAATATCATGTATCTTTCAGTGTTGGGAACTCTGGTGGAGGCCTACATAGATGCCGTCAACAGTGGAGGAGTTCCCTGTTTGGAGAACGCAGTAAAAACTCTGGCTTAGCATGAGAACTCAGCAGCCGTGCAGATGGCAGTTGATCACTACAGTGAACCGATGACCCAGCGACTGAGCCTCCACACAGATACGCTCCAGGAGCTGCTGGAGGTTCATGAAGCCTGTGAGAGGGAAGGCATTGTCATCTTCTTGAGGGACTCCTTCAAGGATGACAAGCAGATATTTCAGAAAAAGCTCTCAGTAATGTGACCTAGAATATATCCTTCCTGATTCCTTTATTCCAGAATGATGCCTAGCCACCCCACTTTTGCCCCATGTTCCTGTGCTTCTTATCATAAAATAAGACTAGATTCTAGTGGGTGATATGGCTCTACAAGCTATACAGTCCATCCATTTTCTAAAAGTTGGGCTTTTTATTTTCTGTTGTAGTAAAGCAAATTACCCTGAGCTTGGCAAGTTGAAACACACGTCTAATAGTTTATCGTTCCTCAGGTCACATTCCCACTCAGGGTCCACGGGTATCTGCTCAGTGTACCATAGCCGAAAACAAGGTCAAGTGGGCTTGGTACTCACATGAAGACTCTGGGGAACACCCCTACCTCTTCAACAGCCATGGTGCACTGTTTCTTTCTTCAGTTTCTAATCTTTCTGATTACCTCTTCTTCCAGCAACGGAGAAGACTACATGTGAAGGGCTTGTGTGATTAGGTAATGCTCACTTGGGTCATCTCCATTTCTTAACTTAGCCTGTGCCATATAACATAGTCTAAACACAGCATCTATATTTGTCATATTCACAAGTATACAGACTATGCAGAGTGTAGACACCAGGGGAGAGAATGTTTGGAGATCGCAGTTCTACTTACCATTGGCAGCTTCAATGAAAGTTTGACTTTCAGTCTCCCTTGACCATCTTACAAGTTACAAAAATCTCTTAGTTCATTTTGAGAAAGCAAGCCTGATTTTAATTTATAAGTACAAACAAAAAATTCTGTTTCTATATTTTCACACACTCCAGCTCTCAGGGAATCGAGAATTCATGAAGAGTTCAAAACTCCGATCAGTGTGTACTTAACTCATTAATGGGCAGTTGATTCGCTATGTATGTGTTTTAATCCATAGCACCCAGTGTGCAGAGGAATCCCTGTTTCCCATCACAATTAAACTTTTCATTTTTCATTGTTGGTGGATGGATCACAATTTGTTCTACTGCTGATAAAGGAACCACGTAGGGTTCATGCCTGCCAACCCCTTTACTGAACAGATGTTGAGGTTGAGTCCACTGGATTTAAGGGACTTCCCACAAGTCACACATAGAGGTGGTCAGAACTTGGACTAAAACTAGACTCCTGACTCCGTGTCTGTTATTCTGTGTCTCAATCCTATATTATCAGACTTCCTCCAAAAGAATCACAGCTGGACCTTCCCTTCTAACAGCTTCTTTCCATTGGATTTCTCCCCTTTCCCTGATAGGATTTCATGGAGAAAAAGAAGGAAGTTTTCTTGTTCTAAAATGAAGAGGCATCTGTCAATTACTGTTAGTCTGAGCTTAAGCACCTTTCAGAGCTTTTGATGAACAGTATTTCAGAAGGAATTTTCTTTGTTTCTGGAGGATACAATGCCTACTTAGAAGCAAAAGAAGAAAGTTGAACAGGATTATAACCTGGTGCCCCAGAAAGGAGTTTTTCAGTAAAATATTATGGAAAAATGCAAACAAACATTTTGGCCAACCCAGTATTACATTATAGATATGTTAAGGATAGACATATTCATGGTGATGAATCATTGAGTGGATAAGTGTTTCTAGTGAGGATACACAAGGTATTCTGTGAATTTACATGAATCAATAATAAGTAGTAGGTCAAGAATCCATGTAAACTCTTGAGAGTCTGAGAAAGAAGTCTAAATATAATCTTATGTAGTGCTGGCTTCATGCCCATGTCAATGGGGCAGTCACATAGTGCCCTGTGCTGAGATGGGGCTGCTTGCTTTAAAGTTTGTATCATGGTCTGGAAATTCTTGATGACATTTTTGCATGTGGCACTACATTTTCATTTGGAAATAGTGCTCACAAAATATGCAGTTTACTCACATATATATATATATATATATATAAGTTCTTTGTATTTTATTACAATGGGAAAAGTGTCACAGGAGAACTTTGAACATACTGTTTGAGATGATTCAGTTAATACTGTATTGTGATGAAATGAGAACTATAAAATAGAGTGAATGGGAGACACAGTGATGTTAGTATAAGAAAGTTATAGAAGGTGGAGGATACAATGATGAGGATAAGGATGAAGGTGAGGAGAAGAAAGAGAACCTCAAATTCAATAAAACTTTAGTAATTTTAACAGTATTGATCTAAAGTTCATAAAATGAGGGAGAATGTTCTGTTTATTTTAAAAATATAATGTGTCATTCAGGGTTGGGGACTCTGGTGGAAGCCTACATAAATGCCATCAACAGTGGATCAGTTCCTTGTCTGGAGAACGCGGTGACAACTCTGGCCCAGCTAGAGAACTCAGCAGCCGTACAGAAGGCAGCTGGCCACTACAGTGAGCAGATGACCAAGCGACTGAGCCTCCCCACAGACACGCTCCAGGAGCTGCTGGAGGTGCACGCAGCCTGTGTGAAGGAAGCCATTGCAGTCTTCATGGAGCACTCCTTCAAGGATGAAAAGAAGGATTTCCAGAAGAAATTTCTGGTAATGTAGGCTAGAATATAGCCTTCCTGATACCTTTCTTCTAGAAATGTGCTAAGGCTCCTTCTTTTCACCTGTGGTTCACATGCTTCTCATTTGTAAAAGGAGTTTGGATTCCTGTGAAAGATAGGATTCTACAGGCTACATTCCATCCCTTTTTCTAAAAACTGGCCTCTTTATTTTCTACTGTAAACAAATTACCCTGTACTTACTGTTTAAAACAACACACATTTATTAGCTCAAAATTCTTCAGGTTAGATCCCAGCTCAGGGTGTACAGGTGATGTGCTCTGTGTACAACAAGATGAAGGGGGGAAAAGGCTCAAAGGGCTTAGTAATACTCCCAAGAATAAACAGCAGTTTGTCATAGGATAAGAAGAATTTGATTTGAGCCAAATGAGGACTAGCACCCTGAAGATACACATACAAGAAGCATTTGAATTGTGCTCCACTGGACTCCAAAATGGGGCGGCGGTGGGGGGGGGGGGGCGGGTGGCAAAACCCTCAATATAGGCAAAACCCACAAAATTACCTGTAGTATTTGTTAAGAATTAAGACTGGAGTTGGAAAGAAGTAAAAGTGCTTTTTAAAGGATTGTTTGGAGTCTGAAACCATTGCGTATTTACAATGGGATCTTTGAGACCATAAGTTTACAACTTCCCATTGCTACTATAGCAAACACTGTTTTGGGAATGGATAGTGGCATCCTTGAGTGTGATTAAGTTCAGAAGATTCAAGTTCTCAGTGATCTAGAAACATGCCTGAAATCACATCTACAATGGCCACCAAGCTCAGTTTTGAATTCCTGCACAAGTTATTCCAATTTGATTTTTAAATGTATCCCTTTAATGATTGTACACAGAGCACACAGATGTAAATGTATGCTTGATAGTCCACAAATAGGTTATTGTATTTAGCATAAAGTTTAATTTAAATCATGTATAAGCCACACTGTCCTCCCCACGTGTAAATATGTGAATATATTTTTCTTCAGCACTCATATGGGCTCTGGATAACCACCCTGCTCCATCTTTGGGCCAGCAATGGTGCCCTGTATTCTTTGTTTCTAATCTCTCTGATTACCTCTTCTCCTACCAACAGGAGAAGACTACATGTTAAAGACTTATGTGATTAGGTAATGTCCACTTGGATCGTCTCTACTTTTTAAAGTATCTTATGCTACAGCACCCCACTCCAGTATTCTTGCCTGGAAAATCCCATGGATGGAGGAGCCTGGTAGGCTGCAGTCCATGAGGTCGCTAAGAGTTGGACACGACTGAGCGACTTCCCTTTGACTTTTCATGTTATGCATTGGAGAAGGACATGGCAACCACTCCAGTATTCTTGCCTGGAGAATCCCAGAGACGGGGGAGCCTGGTGGGCTGCCTTCTATGGGGTCACACAGAGTCAGACACAACTGAAGCGACTTAGCAGCAGCAGCAGCATGCTATATAACATAATCTAAACACTAATAGAGTTTTGCCAAGAGAACGCACTGGTCTTAGCAAACACCCTCTTCAAAAACACCAGAGACATGGACATCCCCAGATGGCCAACACTGAAATCAGATTGCTTATGTTCTTTGTAGCCAAAGATGAAGAAGCTCTATACAGTCAACAAAAACAAGACCGATAGCTGACTGTGGCACAGATCATGAACTCCTTATTGCCAAATTCACACTTAAATTGAAGAAAATGGGGAAAACCACCAAACAATTCAGTTCAGTTCAGTTCAGTTCAGTTCAGTTGCTTAGTCATGTCCGACTCTTTACAACACCATGAACTGCAGCACACCAGGCCTCCCTGTCCATCACCAACTCCTGGGGCCCACACAATTTCATGGCCATCGAGTCTATGATGCCATCCAATCATCTCATCCTCTCTCATCCACTTCTTCTCCCTGCCCTCAATCTTTCCCAGCATCTTTTCAAATGAGTCAATTCTTCTCATCAGGTGGCCAAAGTATTGGAGTTTCAGCTTCAACATCAGACCCTCTAATGAACACCCAGGACTGATCTCCTTTAGGATGGACTGGTTAGTGCCGGAGCCAGCCGGCAAAGTCGATCAGGTCCCGAGAATGTGCACGGCGGGGCTAAGAATGAAACTAAAGCAAGAGACTACAAAGATGGGGTCGAGAGGTTCAGACACGTCACCACGAAGGGACGCAGTCTGACACCAACTTTATTCAACATCTCATATTTATACAGAAAAGCGTGAGAAAGACAAGACAGTTGACATTTTTTCTTGGTTGGCCTATACATCTTACAAACAGTCACAAGAAATCTTGAGAGCATGGGAATGGCGCCCTGTTATTATTTCTTACACCAGATAACATTTCTCTGTGCGTGAGAAGTTTGCACAGAACTCCAGGTGCCTGCAGTAAATAAGCGCCTAATCTCTGGGGTGGCGGGACAGAGAGCTATGTTTGCAAGCAAACCCTCAAGGACTGAGGCAGCTCCCAGAGCTCTGTCCTTTGGACAAAGGACCCCATTCTCACGGGCAGCTCCCCGCATCTCCCCCTTTCTTTTTATATAGGCGCACGCTTATGTTCCTTTAACCGCAGACCATTTCCATAGATGGAAGCCTTTATGATCCATAGATCATCAATCAGTTTTTTAATTAAACAAGGTGCAAGAAATAAAACAGTTAAAATTATTAAGAATAGTCCTCCCATGGCTGCTCCCAAGTACCAAATACTATTGACAGTAGGTACATGTTGAAAAAGTTCTTTAACAAAAGACTCAGCTCTTTTTGCAACATCCAAATCAGGTCTGGGTGCATTTTCAATGTTCATTATTTCCTGATGTAGATGCAGCAAATCTAAGGAAATATTTTCATTATGCCAAATACCTTCTAAATGAGCTTTCACCTTATCCCAAGCAGTTATACTACCATTATATTTTTTGGGAGTAACACAGATCCATCGAAAATCAGCATGACATTGTACTCGTAATCTCAACTTTATACTTTGAACCTCTTCACCTAAATATTTTACAACATCATAAAGGGCATTCAATCGATCCTCTAGCTTTTTGTCAATATCTTCTTGAGTCCCCAGGGCAACGGATGCATTTTGTGCCAGATTATTAACAAAAGTTGCAGTTTGCACTGATTGTGCCAAGGACAGGGCTGCAGTAATCGAGGAAGCAATAAGAGTTACCAAAGCTACAAATCCCAGAATTATTAACCCTATTCCTCTGCGATAACGCATTAAAGCACCCTCTACTTCTCTCCAAAGTTCAAGTCCCCTTTTATCATACCAAGACCCATTAATCTTTACAGGAACCATAACAAAAGCAGGCTGTCTTAAGACTAGAACCCTAGTTTGATTAGTAATTCCCCTAACACAGTTAGTCAAAGTACAATTGTTACAAGTTACATTATAATTTTGTAACCCAGGTTGTATTTTTACAGATCCTACTAGTAAAGCATAAGGGCGAGGCACACATGCACGAGGGTATCTCATGGCGAGATTTCACAAATGACCGTGTCTCACTTTCGATCCCACCTGAAGGTAGGAACCCTCACATCCAAGGGCGGCAGCTAGTTTCCAGATTTCTGTTTGGAACACTTTAGAGCCGCCCAAGTTCCAAATACGGGATGCAAAGTTCCTATTATCTTGAGCTCCAGGGTTTCGGGCCGAGTCTGGAGACCAGTCCCACAATGACTCATTTGTCCCAAATATGTTATAAACCGTAGCAGTTCCATCTCGACACGGTTTCCATGGTGCAGCAGTGACTCTTCCCCTTGTTCCAAAGTCGCAGAAAGGAATATCTAAAGGACCAGTTCCATTACGACGTTGAGGAATTCCAGACTCTTTCGTTACTCCAGGAATATACAGGCTCCAACCATTGTCATAATCAGCATATCTGGACTCCCCAACAAAAAGACATCCTGTTGAATTAAAATATCTAGACAGACAAATAGGTAAGCGATCAAACACTCCATGATAAGAGAAATTAACTTGATTAGGAATAATATGTTTATCTGAAAAACCACCCAAAGCCACAGTATCATTAGTGTATATGGGAATAGACCGACCCTCCCAGCCCACGGGTTGGAGATGGGGAGGATCGGGAAAATAAGCCCAGTAAGCACTTGAATATTCTTCAGAGTGTGCAGTGTTAATCTGATTTAAGATAATTAATAAGGTTATCAGGAAGCTTAAAGGCGATATCGGATCGCCCTGCACCGCAACACGATTCTGTGCCTCTCGCATCAATGCCTGAAGTTGTTGCCGAGATGGTAATTCATCATGCTCTTGAATTGTCAATCTCCTCATCTGGTTTGCTAGAGACTGTCTCCGCCGTGCGTACCAACCTTTCCGGCAGCCAGCGCAGCACTTTGGCATCCTGTGGGAAAACACAAACATGCCCTCATCCCCAGATTAGTACTGGATCTGGTCCATACCATTTTCCCACAAGTGGGTCTTTCCAAAAGACTTTAGGTCTTATTGTTTGTGCATCAAAGTTCCAAAATCGCTGTGCTGCTGAACGGCCACTTATATCCAATTGTAAAAATTTTAGAACAAATAAAGCATGGTTTAGAGAGTTGGAGGGGGTATTGGGATACAATTCCCCCTTCTTTAGTTTTTGCAATTGATGTTTGAGAGTTTGATGTGCCCGTTCAATAATTCCTTGACCTTGAGGATTATAAGGGATACCTGTTTTATGTGAGATAGACAATTGCGTACAAAATAATTGAAAATTTTTTCCAGTGTATCCTGGACCATTGTATGTTTTTATGGTTTTAGGGGTTCCCATAACAGCAAAACATTTAATGCAATGAGCTATACAATGTTTGCTAGCTTCTCCGGATTGGAGAGAGGCATGTAAAAAGCCGGAGAAGGTGTCAATAGTAACATGAACAAATTTTTGTTTACCAAATTCAGGAATATGGGTAACATCCATTTGCCATATATCGTTTGGCAACAATCCTCGAGGATTAACTCCATAGTGGGGGACGCTAAAAAATTGAGGACATGTTTGACATTGCTTAACAATCTGTCTGGCAGCTTCTCGAGTAATGCCAAATTGAAGTCTTAAGCTATTGCTGTTTTGATGGTGTAAGCTGTGGGAAGTTTTTGCCATTTGTTCCAGTGAAGGAAATATCATACGTGTAGCTTCATCAGCCAAAGCATTGCTTCGTGCTAAAGGTCCAGGAAGTCCAGAGTGAGCACGAATATGACCAAAATAGCATTTATTAACTCTGGAGCAAATTAAATGTTGTATATCACGAAAAAGAGTTTGGATAGTAGAATTCAGGGTACCAATAAATGGAACAGTCGCAATAGTGTTTAAGGCTCTTATGATATATTGACTGTCAGAATATAAATTAAATGGAGCAGAAATTTGTAATAAAGCCTGAAAAACGGCAAATAGTTCTACTTCTTGAGCAGACTTATAATTAGTATGCCAGGTAGTAGTATTGTCCTGTATAATCAAACTAGCTATTCCATTAGAAGAGCCATCAGTAAATACAGTTAGGGCGTCGGCAAGGGGCTGAGAAACAATGATTTTTGGGAAGAGAAATTGGTGATAATGAGCAAATTGCAAAATTTTATCTGAGGGATAATGATTATCAAGCCGTCCACTAAAACCAGCTAAGGCAATAACCCAATTGTCGCTAAACTGAAACAGCCAGTCCTGCTGAATTTTAGAAAATGGAACACATATAAAATGTGGGTCTCTTCCTAGATATACAGTGGATTCTGACCGCCCAAGAGCTATTAGGGCAGCAACCAAATCATAATAGGGGGTTAATACCCGAGAGGGAGAGGCAGGCAAGTGAAGCCATCTTAAAGGCAATCCTTGGAATAAGACTGCTGTAGGAGCATGTTTAGTAGGAAGAATATATAAACCCCATTCTTGAGTATAGTCACAATAAGTAGCTTGTTGTTTAGACAGGGCCTGTTCAACTTTATCTAAGGCTTGCCTTCCCTCCAGAGTCAGAGTTCGGGGGGAAGTTGGATCAGGATCACCCTTCAGAATATCAAAAAGAGGCTTCATTTCCCCTGTAGTTAGCTTCAAGTAAGGTCTTATCCAATTAATATCTCCTAACAGTTTTTGGAAATCATTCAAGGTAACCAAATTATCTTTACGAATTTCTATCTTCTGAGCTCGAAACCATTCTTTTTCCAGAAAAAACCCCAAATAAGAATAGGGGGGGAAGCGTTGCACCTTTTCTGTTGCAATAATCAAACCATAATCCTGTAATGCAGTTTGCATATAAGCGAATGTTCTTAATAGCAACTCCTCATCTTCATATGCCAAAAGAATATCATCCATATAATGAATAATATATACTTGGGAGTACAAGGACCTAGTGGTTTTTAAAGCTTGAGCAACAAATTTCTGACAGAGAGTAGGACTATTAGCCATTCCCTGAGGTAAAACTTGCCACTGATATCTTTTCATAGGTTCTTTATAATTTGTAGAAGGGACACTAAAAGCAAATCTTTGACAGTCATTAGTGGCAAGGGGAATAGTATAAAAGCAGTCTTTTAAGTCAATAATAATTTTGTAAGTATCTTTTGGAATGGCCATGGGGGTAGGCAACCCCGGCTGAAGGGGGCCCATCAATTCCATTGTTTCATTAACCTTTCGTAAATCTTGTAATAGCCTCCATTTACCTGTTTTCTTTTTAATGACAAAAATAGGTGAATTCCAAGGTGAATTTGAGGGGGTAATATGGCCGAGAGCAAGCTGTTCCTGCACAAGCTGATTGGCGGCCGTGATTTTTTCTATTGATAGGGGCCACTGATCAACCCATACTGGATCATCAGACTTCCATTTTATCGGATCAGCATGGATTGCAGGACGATCAATGACCCCTCCTAAAAACATCCTATACCTTTCTATCATTCTTAACTGCAGGGATCAGGGGTTGTAAAGGCCCTTGTGAATTTATCCCCAACCCCTGATGGGGCAAAAGGCCTTGGTCTAACAATTGATTACTAATTTTTTTATCTGGACTATAAAGATATACCCCCATATTCATCATAACATCTCTCCCCCATAGATTAACCAGCAGTCCTGGCAAAACATAAGGTTGAAAATGTCCTTCATGTCCTTCTTTGTCCCTCCATTTTAAAAAGGTTGAACTCTGTTCTGGGTCATGTGATTGCCCAATGCCTTGCAAAGAGAAAAAATTTTTAATAAAATTATATTTTTATATTTTTTTTTAATTTTTAATTTTTTTTAATTTATAAAATTTTTTTTATTATAAATTTTTTTAAAAAAATAATAAATATTTTTTTTTTTTTTAAATTAAATTAATTATAAAATTAATAAATTATAAAATATATATAAATTAATAATTTATTTAAATTAAATTATTTTATAAAATAATTTATTTTAAAAATTAATTTTTTAAAAAAAAAAAATAAGAAAAAAAAATTAATAATTAAATTATAAAAAAAATTATTATTATTAATATAATAAATATTAAAAAATTAATTTAAATTATTATTTTTTATTTTTAAATATTTTTTATAAATATTTAGTAAATAAAAAAATAATTTTAAAATTTTTTATTATTTATTTATTTTAAATAATTAAATTTAAATTAAATTTTTAAAAATTTTGTTTTTTATTTTTTTTTTTTTTATAATTTAAAAATATTTATATAAATATTATAATTTTAAATAAAATAATAAATTTTTAAAAAAAAATTTAAAAAATATTAATATAAAATAATATTATTTTATAAAAAAATTAAAAATTAAAATTTTTTATTTTTTTAAACAAAAAAAAAAAAAAAAAATTAAATTTATTTTTTTAATTTATTTAATTTATTTATTTAAATTTAAAAAATAAAAAATATAAATAATAAAAATTTTAATTTTATTTTTTTAAAAAAAAAAAATTATATAAAAATTATTTAAATATAAATAAATTTAAAAAAAATAAAATTTTAATAAATTTTTATAATTTTAGAAATTTTTATAATTTTAAAATTTTTTAATAAAAAAAATTATTTATATAAAAAAAATATTTAAATAATTATAATTATTTATTTAAATTTTTAATTTTTTTTTTTAAAAAAATTTTAATTTATTAATTAAATTATTTAAATAAATTTATAATTTTTTTAAAAAATTAAATTTTTAAATAAAATTAAATTTTTTAATATAAATAAATATAAAATATTTAAATTTAATTTAATTTAAAGATTTTTTTATATTTTTTTAATTTTATTTAAATTTTAAAAAAAATAAAAAAATTATATTAATAATTTTTATTTTAATTTAATTAAATATTTTTAATTTATATTAAAATTTAAAATTTAAATAAAATATTAAAAATTTTATTAAATTTTAATTAAAATTTTTTTAAAAAATTAAAAAAATCAAAAATTAAAATTTAAAATTATAAAAATAATTAAATATTTTTATATTTTAATAAAATTTTAAAAATTATTTTTTTTATATATAATAATTTTTGTTGAAAAAAATTTTTTTTAATAAATAATAAAAATTTTTTTATTTTAATAAAAAAATTATTTTTTTATATTTTTTAATAATTAAAAAAAAAAAAATTTATAAAAAAATTTTTTTAAATTTATTAAATTAAAAAAATATTTTTTAATTTAAAAAAATATTATTTTATAAATTTATTTTTTAATTTATTTTTTTTATTTTTAAATTATTTTAATAATTTATTTTTTTTATTTTTTTTATTTTAAAAATATTTTATAAAAGATTATAATTTAATAATAATTATTTTTTTTATTAAAATTATAAAATAAAAAATTAATTTATAAATTAATTTTAATAAAAATATTAATTTATTTTTATTTTTATTATTTATTTTAAATTTATTTTTTTTATTTATTTTTTTTTTAAAAAAAAAATTTATTTTTTTTATTTTTTAACAACAAAAACGTAATTTTTTTTTTTTTGTATTTTATTAAAAAAAAGATTTATTTTTAAAATTTTAATTATTTTTTTAAAATTTAAAATTATTAAATATTAAATTAAAATAAAAATTATTTATTTTAAATTGAAAATTAAAATATTTTATTATAAAAAAAAAAAATTTATTAATTTTTTTATTAAAAAAAGAAATTTAATAAATTTTTTTTATTAATAAAAATTAATTAAAATAATAAAAATTTAATTTTTTGAATTTTTAAAAATTATTTTTTAATAATTATTTTTAATTTTATAAAATTTTTAAATTTTTAAATTATATAAATAAAGAAATTAAAAAAGAAAATTTTTAATTAATTTTTAAATTATTTTTTAAATATTTTTTTTAAAATAAAAAAATTTTTATTATTTTTATATTTTTTTTATTAATTTAAATTTAAAATATTTATATAATTTAAAAAATTTTTTTTATTATTAAAATGAAAAATATTAATTATTATAATTTTTAAATATAATTAATTAATAAAAAAAAGATAAATAATTTTTTTAATTTTAATAAATAAATTTTAAAAATAAAAATTAAAATATTTTAATAAATTTTTTTTTTTATTTTTTTAAAAAAATTATTTTTAAAATTTTATTTATAATTTTAATAAAAAAAAAAAATTTAATAAAAAAAATTTAAAATATTTTTATTAAGAAATTTTTTAATAATTTAATAAAATTTTCATTAAAAAAATAATTTTTTTATTTTAAAATTTTTTAAAAAAAAGTATTTTTTTAAATTATATTTTTTAATTTATTTTTTTAATATTTTATTTATTTTTTTGAATTAAAATTTATAAATTTTTTTAAAAATTTTTTTTTTTTATTAAAAAAATTTAATTAATTTTTTTTATAAAATTATTTTTTTAATTATTTTTTTATTTTTTTTTTTTTTTTTTTTTTTTATTTTTTTTTTTTTTATTATTTTATTTTTTTTTTATTTTTTTACTATATATTTAATTTTTTAAATTTAATTAAAAAATATATAAATAAAATTAATTATTGATATGTTTAAAATAAAATTTTTATAAAATTTTTTAAATTAAATATTATTTTAAAAAAAAAAATTTTTAAAAAAAATTTAATTTATTTTTTAAATAAAAAAATTTTTAAAAATAATATAATTTTTTATTTTTTAATTTATTTAAAATTTAAAATTATTTTAAATTTTTTAATTTTTTAAATTTTTTGTTAAAATTTAAAAATTTATTTTATTTTAAATAATTTTATTAAAAAAATAAAAAAAAAAAAAAAAAAAAAAAATATTTTTTTATTTTTAAAAAAAATATAAAATTTTTATTATTTTAATTAATTTTAATAATTTTTTCTATTTTTTGAAGAACACTCTGGTGGCTTTTTGTTGGGCTTATTTGGGTGGGCTCTAGGTTTTTTGGCTCCAGTTCCCAAATGGTCCACGACTTTTCTTTGGCAAACCCCGTGGCAAAACTGTAAAGCCCACCAGGCTCTCTCCTGTTCCAAGGGGATTTTCTCCATGCTAAGAATAACAATATGAAAGATCTCTAATCTTAGGCTTTTTACAAAGTATTTTAGCCATATTAAGAATGCACGGAGGTGGTGCAATTGTGTAATGTTACGTATGTGTAAAAATCCAAATATAATATGCCAGACATAATATAGTACACAAATTCACATAATTCATCTATGCCTGTTGGGTTATTTAATATGTTTGTTCAGTTCATTAAGTCATGCCTGAATTCTTTGTCTCCCCATGAGAACTGTAGCCCCACAAGTTCCTCCTGTCCATGAGAATTTTCCCAAGAACAAATACTGGAATGGGTTGGTCATTTCTTCTCCAGTATGGTAATTGTCCTTAGACCAGGAGTCAAGACCTGCATCTACTACATTGGCAGGTGGATTTCTTTACCAACTGAGCCACCAGGGTAAGCCCACAGATAACATCATAATATACATAAGGGTTTGTGGCTCTGTTTGTTTGGTGATGTTTAATATTTCATTACAATTGTTAAATATCTCTTCTCTATAAAAGGAAGAAGATAACATCTGTCTCACAAGAAAGAATATATTTTATCCTTTTCCTTTGTGACCTTTTGTTAAATACCATGGAAATGATCAAAGGGAAAGCAGCCAAATTCTTGCCTAAATGTTAAGACCATTAGTTATTCCTGAAGTTTCACATCTACTCTGATGATCAGCGTTTCTAACTCATTCCCTGCTTTATCTTCTGGTTGGCAAGGATTTTTATTATAACTGCCCCCTTGCTTAGCTCTCCACCAGCTTAAGCATGCCTGCATTAATTTATCTCTCGGATAAAAATTGCATGATATCGTGTAATCGCTATGATTATAGATCTACAAATGCTACTTCAATATCTAGTGACAGAATTTGGTCTGATTGAGCTGGAATTTCCTGGTGTCCCGTCCCGTTTGCTTGACAAGTGGCCTATCGTCTACCGACTTTGCTGGCATCACTCGTTCTTTTGCATTGATGTATATTCCTACAATTGAAATACGACGTGCTTCCTTCTCTGCCAGAAAGATTCTTTTTTGAAGTTCATCATGGCTTCTACAAAGGACGCCCCATATGCTACAGGGGACTATCAGATCCTCTGTTCAAACCAGAAACAAAATATAAAGCAGTCTTAAATCGACTAATCTTCCCTGTATTACTATCATATGCATTTGGAAAAAAAAATAGGTGGTTCTTACACAGAATCGATTGAATTCTCCCATATTCCTACTCAATGCCTGAATTTCTCCCTCGCTAATTCTCCAAGCAAAGATTATGCAGCCTTCTGCTTGACCAATCAGTAAACGGGGCAGTGTTTTTTTTTCCTCTCTGGGGCCAATCAGTTAGCTATTTCCAAGATGGAAATTATTAGACTGTCCATTTTTTAATCAAATGAAAATAGTGCCCTCTACTTTTTGACACAGATTTTCATCTAAGTTCCACAACAAAATACAACCCACCCGTCCATACCTAAATAAATCATCACTTCACTTGGTCAAGCATGACTTTCACTGCTGCTGCTGCTCAAGGTCGCTTCAGTCGTGTTTCCAACTCTGTGTGACCCAGAGAACAAGCACCACAGGACTCTCCCTCCGTCCCTGGGAAACACCTATTGAAATTGCACCCTAGCCTCAGAAAAATAACGGTAGACCCTCTCCATGGAAGCTAACTGGGAACAGGGCCAGCAATTTAGCCTTATGTTACAATTTTAGTAGAGAAGCCATAAGTGTGTATCTGTTAACAGCAAGACAACGTAATAAAAGGCTTTGATACTAGTAATCTCTCGTTATATTATCAATTATTCTCTTTGTACAGAATTTTTCAACTTTTCAAGTTACTTTAAGAGAGAGGAGAAAAAAACGTTTTAAATAAGTAAACAAGAGTATCCATCATCTGGATCCCAAGTGGGCTCAGTGTAATAGAATCTGCCTGCAATGCCGGACACCTAGATTCTAACCCTCTGATCGCGAAAAATCCCCTGGAAGTTAAAAATAGATCAACCACTCCAGTATTCTTTTCTTTTTTTTTTTTTTCACTCCAGATAATCTCTGACTGGGAAATCCATAGACAGAGGAGCCTACGAGGGTACAGTCCATGGGATCCCGCAAAAGAGTGGACACCAACTTAGCAACAGCTGAAGCCACATCCAGTCACTAGTGGACATGTATCAGGTGCCCTACTGGAGCCATCAGGGTTCTGAACTGTTCATTTTTCACTTCGAACTTCCTTGTGTGTGAGATTCAATTACGTTCAATGTTGGGCTTCTTTCCAATGAAGGTGAGGGGAACAATGCACCAAAAAGAGAATCCATGTCAAGCCTGTGACTCTTATGGTCGAGATATCAAACTACCTTGTTTGAAAGGACCCTGATTAGCAGGCAAGATAATTTGCTACTGACAGGGCCCAACACAAAAGCATGGATGATGAGGGAAAGTTTTTTTAAGGAAAGAAATCTGGGCACCCCATCTAGATACATCACACATGGGTGTGAAATTTATAAGTGAGTAAGGAACGTCACCTGCCACTTCCTGCCACCCTGAAATCTGGCTTCGTTATCTAATTGGAAAAAGTGAAACATTGCTTTTTATTTGTGGAATATGTGATGATGGGACAGCAGCTCAGTATTTGTATTAAGAAATTGCCGTTGGCCTTTTAAAGTCTCCTGACTAATACCGCTTCCCTGAACCCTGAAAGACTTTCCAATTCGATAATGTCAAAAAAGAGAGAAAAAGTGGTAAGGTTCTCAAAATCGATAAGGAGCTGAAAGATTACAATTTAGCAAGACTCTGGCAAGTCAAAATGAAGAACCAGACAAGTGTGCAAGCAAACCTGGGAGATTAGAGAGAGTACATCAAGGGAGCCTACAAAAAAATCCTACATGTAGCAAGTAGGGACATTTAAATAAGGTGTCCTTGTTACATAGGGATGAAATAAGTTTCCACAGAAGGATTCTAAATTTTATTCTCGTATTCTACCACAATATGCCTTTTTCCATCCTAGAACATTTGATTATTTAAATCCATAAAAGGTGATTTGGATTCAATATGCCACAACTCTTAAAGACATAGTTTAACAAACACAAAGTTAAAACTTTAGGAGTAGTGCCCCTGCTGCGCTAAGCAGTCACTTCAAGTCGTGTCCGAGCTCTGTGCAACCCAGTAGATGGCACCCACCACAGGCTCCCCATCCCTGGGATTCTCCAGCGCAAGAAATGGATGGGGTGTTGCCATTTCTTCTCCAAGCATGAAAGTTAAAAAGTGCAAGTGAAGTTGCCTCAGTCCGTGTCCGACCTTGTAGCGACCCCAATGGACTGCAGCCCACAGGCTCCTCCGTCCATGTGGAATTTCCCCAGCAGAGAGTACTGGAGTGGGGTGCTATTGCCCTCTAACCTGAATGGTTTTTGCTAGGATAGGCAAAGTAGTACCTCATCAGCTGATAAGCCATAGTATTTGCTGAGAAAGTGGTTAAAATAAAAGATTGAAAATCCTTGGACAGTTGATCTGAAGTCCTGACCATTTTTCATAATCTGTCTCTGGCTTGTGAATTTAACAAATCAATTCATGAAATTTGTATCAGATTCTTTTTACTCGTTTGGTTTCTTCTTTGTTTTAGAAACAAGACATTTTCAGAACCACAAATGTGGTGAGATATATTCTAATGCAGGCAATGGGACATGATTAATTTCTCAAAGAAGTTCCATGACATTTCTTCCCCAAGCAATTCTGTCCATTGTGGTAGAATTTTAACTGCCATGTTTCTCAGATGATGGAATGGGCTCACCATAGGGTCTTAGGAAATTCTTAAACTATTGAATTTAAGTAATATCAAACTTCACTCTCTCTTCCCGATTGCTGACTGGGAACAGCAAATCAAATGACTTCTCTGCATAAAATATAGGGGAAAAAGATACTACTGACAGAAAAATACTTCCTGTCTATAGTCTGTGCAAACAGGAACATGACAAAAAGAAGCGCCCTATATGTAAAGTTTACTGTTAATTAAAAAGCCTTTTTATTGTCGATCGTTTTAATTACTGCTGTGAAACTGCTATCTCTGTGATCTTCAATGTATACGCCATCTGTTTTTTTTAGAATATTCTTATGATCTTGAAATAACATTGCATTGTAATTGATGCCGTTGAATTCAGTCTACTGGGAAGGATGTTTGAAAAGACCCACAAGTGTGACTGCAAAAATCTCAGGGCTTTCTACGAAAGAAGGAAAACAATGTCAACTACAAAAACCCAGTATGTTCTCAAATTCAAACATGGACTGTAGCCTTTGGATTAATAAAATTATAGAAAACAGTACTGCCACTATTAGCTGTTGTGACATTACATAAGTTTAATGGATCTTGATGGTTTCAGTTTTTCACTTGTGTAAAGAAGAGGAGAGAAGCAAAATCAAAGGATTGTGGACCTTTAATATCATGAAACACAGCCTAGTCCATCCAAAGGGATTCTTGCCCTGTCTGCAAAAGAATCCCTTTGTGGACACACAGACACAAAGACACACACAGTTAATCAAAGGGTTTTGATCATCGTCAAAAAGCAGAAATCTTTTGCTAAAGAGTTAATTCTAGCTTGGCTTTTACAATGTTCCAGACCTTTCTTGTGGTTACTGAAATGAATATAGAGGAAAAACAAGAACAAAAGTAACCTTAGTTCATGGCAAAAAAAAAAAAAAATTTACTCATGTGTGTTTAAGTATAATTAGCTGTTATGTGTGTATAATATATATATATATATATAACATAATATATGTCATTTGGCATGATGCATAGGGGATTCACTAAGTCACAAATCAAAACTCAAAACTTAACTATAATTGAGTCCAACAAGGTGAAGGAAGTTGGGGAAATACAAGTTAAACGTCTTATTAGAAGCTTATAGCTTTGCCTTGGCAGCATAGTAAAAGCTATTAATATTTACATAGAATTATTTTTAAGTATTTCATAATTTCATGATTATTATTTGAGTGGATGAAGTAAGTTTAATGTATAACAGAAAATGCAGTCTGCTTAAGTACTGAATACCATAGCAAGACTAAACTTTTAAAGTAAATTAATCTAATTTATTTGAACAAAGAAAACTTGTCAAGACTGTTTAAAGACCCAGATCTTCTATTTCCATTCTGGATTATGTTATGAAACATTTAAAGGAAAAAATTTAAAAAATACACAAAAGGCCATATATGTAAGAACAATAAACCCAAGGACAACAATAAAGCAAAATATTTGATACAAGTTGTTAAAAATGAACAAATCATGGACATCTATATGATGTTATTCTAAAAGAGTAATGAATAATATATAATAGTTATCATTAAGATAAAGGAGACAAGTAGAAATACAAATTGATAATTATGCCTGACATTGATTTAAATTTACTTAAGGAATACGATATAATTTGCCTAATATAGTAATTAATTTTTTATGTATAGTAAAATATTTGGCGTACCTTTAACATATAAATATTATACTTATTTACTTAAATTTTTATTTAATATGTTACATACAAAAATGTATATTAATAAAAGAAATACAATATATGTGATACTAAAAATTCTTAGGATTACAGTCATCTCGAGGTTTCTAGAACTATGGATTGATTTTATATTTTATAAGCATTCAAATTTCTTTGCATAAAATGAAAAAAAAGGTTTTTTTTTCCTGATTTTTTTTGTTTACAAACTTCTGTTTTAATTTTAGTACTTTGCCTACTCATCTGTGGGCTTAAACAATTAAGTTTTCTTCTGTTTCTTAATGTACAACAAATGCAGGGAGAAGCTCAACTGAAAAAATTAACTTAGGCCAATTATCCAATATTAAGAAGTGAACTAGCCAAATGGAGCAAGCTTATCAACCCAGCCATTACACAATCCTTGTGGAAACATACACTGAAATCCCATATTAAATTCCCAGAAGAATACTTTTGAACTGCAACAGGTATACCATACATTCACTATAAGGCCCTTATGCAGAAATAGCCCACTGAAGTCCAACCAAAAATTCAAGCTCAAAAGCATTGAAAAGAAATGCAGAAGTGAAGCTAGCCATAAAGCAAAAGAGAAAGCCCATATGAATGAGGGAGTGTTGAAGATTTACAGAAAAGTAATCTTCCTTGTGTCCAAAGGATTGCAAGAATCAAGTAGCTCCACAGACTGTGGCCCAGTGAATGACCTCTGCATTGCAAATCACTGACAAGAAATCCATAACTGTTGGTATTTTCTCAGTGATTGAACCACCAGGGCCATGTTGGTAACTTTTTATCCTTGCTGTTATTTTAACACTCGAATGGGCTGTATTTTGTGTAACTATTTTTGCTGTGCAATATGCAGGAATCGTAACACAGAAGCATGGGAAGGGATGAAAAGAGACAATGTACAGACAGGGAAGGGCAGAATTCCTCAACACTTGTTTGACCAACACAGGGACTTTCGGTAGAGAGAACAGCCCACTCTCCAGCAAACATACAGGGGAGGAACGTGCATAGCAATCATATCCCTGACATCATGCCCTCCTTTTCCCTCCATCCCTTTAACCTCCAGCCCAGAGCTACAGACCAAAAGAAGCCAGATACGGAGGGCATGCCACTGATAGGATCAAAGCAGGTCAGCCTGCTGAGAGCAAAAGTGAATAAGAGAATCCTGCAGGGAGAGAGGCTCTGGAAGGGTCATGAGTGAATACTGGCACAAATCCTCAATTTCTGTCCCATAAGGTATTGTAAGCCAGAGTTATTAAGTGCTGGCTGCACCATTTCAGTGCGCACACTCCTTTTTCAATTCCACCCAGGCATTATTTATATACCAAATACAATCAGTTTTGCCAAAGTGTAACCAAAGAATAATATTAATCGTATGACTTATATAGAACCAAATGCTACAGGCTGTTATAACAGCATGATAGAACATTAAAAGGTTCCTGAAAATGGCATAACTAATCGGCACACTGTCCGGGGAAAAAAAATAGTGGCACTAATGCACGAGGTTTCAATGAATGTGTATGAAACCGTATAACATATTCATGCCTAATTACTGAGAATTATAAAGTTGTCCCCTCACTGCTCGAGATAAATAGGCCTTGAGTCAATTCACTCTCGAAATGTGGCATGAATTTCACTGTGCTAATTAGTAAAGCATTTCTTAATGATTAGGAGAAAAAATCAGATAATCATATTGATTGGAAACCCAACTGGTCAGAGATAAAGCATAGCTAAACTGAGGTTAGAATGGAATGGCCATTCATTCTCGCGATTCAGGTGCTTCAATTAGATAATTAATGAATATGTATTACTCTCTATTAAATGAATTCACCAACATGATAAGCATATGGTAATTAAAAGTCCTTTTTTTAGTGGTTGGAAAATTTAAACAAATGAACAAAATCATAATAATCATGTCCTTTCTTTTGCGTTTTAAAGTTTAGTCCTAGTTTGAAGTATCTGCTTATCTCCTTTAGTCATTTATTGAGATTTTTATCCTTTCAGTCCTTTTAAGATATGCAAGTATATTTCTAGGAGGTGATATCTATTGACATTGGATTCTGACAACAAGAAAATGTAAAATTATTTTCCCATTCATGACAAATTATACAGAAAGTGAGTCCTGCCTCCTCTATCAGTGCTAATGGAATTTGTATAAAAATAGTGTTGGATTTTATCAAACTCCAGTGCTGAGAGTTAATAAAAAATAAGTAACTCGAACCCAGAAAGAGATAGGTTTAATAATGGAAACAGCATTAATAAGGATAGATTAATAAAATTGATAGGACATTTAAATTTACTGAATATTCTGAGTGTAATCTATAATCACAGGAAATGGGCTTTTAAAGGTTCCATTATATAATCGCAAGGTTTTTCCACACTGACACATTATCGTCCAGACTTCATTCAGCTCTTTGCTTGCTCTATTGTCCATCACTGCCCTGCCGTCCATTATTTCTCCTAACTCCATTCTAATCACACTACCTATTACTTTTTCTTCATGTCCAGATGATATTAAAGCTTCCACTGATAAAATGCAACCTTTTTCCCAAAGCCTAGTTTCCACTTATTCGTTTATATTTCATTTGATGGCCTTACTCTTCTAGGTCATTCAACTTGGTCATCTTATGAGTTTTCATTCTCTGCACTTCAAATGTCCAAGTCCTCCAGGCTGATTTGGTGCCAATCTTTTGAAGTTTTTAGCCTTCCTGGTGGCTTTCAGAACAAGCAAAGAACCTGGCCTGTGAATGCTTGAGGCCCAGGTTCAACTCTAGTTCGCGAAGACCCTGGAGATAGGGTTGACACCCACTCCAGTATTCTTGGCAATGGGAAAATCCCATGGATCAAGGACCTGGCGGCCCTATCAGTCCATGAGATCAAAGAGTTGGAACCATGACTGACAACAGAGGGTAAGATCTGCCTGCAATCGCAAGGAGACCCTGGTTCAAAGCCGTGGGACAGGAAGATCACCTGGGGAAGGGAATGGCAACCCCCCCTCCTTCGTATTCTTTGTCTGGGAAAATTCCAGGATAAAGGAACCTGGTGGCTCAGTCCATGGGGTTCAAAGTGTTAGATTGACGACTGGAGCGACTAACCACTTTTGGAAAGGATGTTATGCAGACCTTCTGAAAGGCCTTAACAGGGATAATCTCCTGGAATTAACTATGCCTATCGATTTGTATACACATAGTAAGCATATTCACACTTTCCTTCCCACGCCAAGACCGTGAGATACTTGCTATAGGTGTCTTTCATCTCCTCAATGCTGGAACATTTGCAAACATTAAATAGATGTTTAACATATCCTCAGTAGTAAGAATGGATCAA